>NW_025837989.1:141181-197003 GCF_002878395.1 Capsicum annuum | reverse complement strand
TCCCTAACTGGGCTTGGACTACACAATCTTTCTTCTTCATGAAGAAATCAAATATACTTTTAGTACAAAACATCTTGTACTGACTCTTCATCAACATTGTCTTAATACGGTCCTCAATGTCATTGACCGTATGACATCCTATATGAGAAGCAAATTTGGGCAATACCCGGGCCATGAATATTTGATCACGAATGACCTAAACAACAAAAAAATACATTTATATGACAAAACAGTCTCTTATATGTATTTATGAAATACATCTTAAAACTAGTTTATACAAATTGTATTATATGTATTTATGAAATACATCTTATAGTTATTTAATAAGATGTATAATAACAAATACAACTATGTATGTAAAAAATATATTTCAACAAATAAGAAATACATATCACATTAAAAATCTAATGACTACCAAATACAACTTAACATCGAATAAAAATCTCCGAGGTAACATAAAAACACATATCTAAACTGTATGTATTTTCATAATACACATTAGAATTATATTTCAACAAACACATTATGTATTTTGTGAATACATGATTTGTACAAATTTAATTAACAAGACAATAATATAACAACACATATACAAATTATACAACAAATGTATTTTAATAATACATATTAATCCAAACATTCTTTTATATGTATTTATAAAATACATCTTATAGTTATTTTATAAGATGAATAATAACAAATACAACTATGAATGTAAAAAATACATTTCAACAAAAAAGAACTACATATCACATTCAAAATCTAATGACTACCACATACAACTTAACATCGAATAAAATTGTTAGAGGTAAACATAAAAACACATATCTAACCTGTATGTATTTTTAGAATACATATTAGAATTAAATTTCAACAAACACATATATATTTATATGACAAAACAGTGTCTTATATGTATTTATGAAATACATCTTAAAACTAGTTTATACAAATTGTCTTATATGTATTTATGAAATACATCTTGTAGTTATTTTATAAGATGTATAATAACAAATACAACTATGTATGTAAAAAATACATTTCAACAAATAAGAAATACATATCACATTAAAAATCTAATGACTACCAAATACAACTTAACATTGAATAAAAATCTTAGAGGTAAACCTAAAAACACATATCTAACCTGTATGTATTTTCATAATACATATTAGAATTATATTTCAACAAACACATATGTATTTTATGAATAAAAGATTATTACAAATTTAATTAAAAAGAAAATAATATAACAACACATATACAAATTATATAACATATGTATTTTCAGAATACATATTACACTTCTACAGTTGCTATTTCAGCCATTTTCCCAAAAGAATATATATATACAGAAACCTAATAAATACAAATATCTTACACAAAATTTAGATATGAAATACATATTTAAAATATATTGTACATAGCATATACAATTCATATCAATAACAAGATTTTCGAATAGTACCATACCTCCTCCACTTTCTCTTGTTCAGATTCAGAATCTGATGCAACGGGACTTGCAATTTTACTACATTCTCCTTTTTCATCCGACTTTTTCCTTTTCACTGATTTTTGAAATTTTGTGGGAGATGAAGTTTTTGTTAATCCTTTCCTTTTCATTATTTCCACAATCTTTTTGGAATCTTTACGGTGCTTAGATCTCAACTCTTCAATGGTAACACCTTCATTAGAGAAAACATTAGTAGAACCCAAATTAAAAACTTCGTCTTGTGTTAAACCAAGACTAAACGATGGTACTTCATCGGTAAGTAAATTCTTCGGTTGATTTTCTCTAACTGAACAACTTCGATTTGCATGTTGAGCCATTATAAATTTTAACAAAAAAAAAATTGATCCAAAACAGAGAATTTTCGCAGAACTAATATTGAAAAAAATGGCGACACTAAACACATTAACAAAAATTAAATGGAAAAAAGTAACATGCATTAACTGAAAGAAATACTTGCCTTAAAAAGTGAGTATGATCTTTATCTAGATCTTGGGAGAGATATGCGGAAATTGGAGAAAAAAAAGGAAAAGAAACGGAAGTTGGAGGGAAGTAAATTGGTAAAGTAGAGTAAAAGTAGGGATGTGAAAAGTTTGAGGTGATATCACGCGCTTTTCAAAAAAATAATAAAACATTGCTATTTTTATAATAAGTTGTAATTTTACCAAACTATTGTTATTTCTTGTAATTAAAGTCTTAAGGTTGTTAGTTTATGTAATTTTTCCTTATTAATTCAGTACCCTGTCATTTTCTATATCCGTTGATGATGCTTGTTCTTGGGTCAATTGAGCATTTAAAATCTACGTCTTGCTAGCATTTGATTCTTTTTTTAAATTCTATTGACCGCCAATTTGCAAGACTCTTCATTAGTTCGGGGCATGGTCATATAAAACCTTGTTGAGATTGGTATTCTAAGATTTTTTTGTCACAGATGAGAAGTTGCGATTCAGTGTATCAATATGTTTATTCACGACGTAAACCACTGTGACATTTACATGGATCTGAAAATTTAACCTTACAAAAATCGTCATAACACTCTATTAGGAGGTGAAACTTATATTCATCTAAATCAAACTCACTATTATCGGATGAGGAATCACTAAAATAACTACTATGATTTGAGTTGTCATCATCACTAACATTTGAATATTTAGAAAAAAATATTGACCAATTCATATTTCTAGTACTCGACATCAATGTTATAGTAGTCCGATTTTGGAGGAGTATTTCATAAGAATTGAGAGACAATATATAGTGTTGCAAAATACAATATACGTGGGGTCATAGCTCATATTAATATGACCACAAGTACTTTATTAATCATATAGTCATAATTAAAACTTATCATTGTCGGATATGTCGCAGTCTGAAAATGATTTAGAGCAAAATTTAACTCTTGTTATATTACGTGGCATTGATCTAGCACGATTTCTTGAACGTTTAGGTCCTAATCCTCATGTTTTGTATCAGATCTTCAACCTCTGTTATGCGTCAATTCAACTAAGATATCATTATATTGTTATAATTTTGATTGTATCTTTCGTTTGAATCATTTCAGAATTTAAATTTATCTTCATCACTCAATGCCCATGTTCTAATACCCATTGCTTTGAATACATCTTTGGTGCAAACAAAATAATAAAATTGTCTTTCATAATTTATCTAAATAATATCATAATAAAATAATTTTACTGACTATCAATTACCCAATTGATGTACATTATAAACTACTTGTCTACTTGTTTGTTACATATATTGACGAATGACAACACAAATGATACTTTTTTGACCGATACTTCTGGAGTAACGTGAAATACAAGTACCTAGCTAAGCTGACTTTATACTAGCATAAAAATAATCTTAGGTGGTACTCCCTCCGTTTCAAATTATTCATCCCAAATTTCCTAATTTGATTTTTTATTTTATTTATCTTTTTTCATTAATCAAGACAAGATAATTCTTTTTTTCATTATACCCTTAGTAATTGATTACTCCTTGTTACTAACATTGAATTATCAAATCCTGAAAAATGTTGCAAAGACTTTGGTAATCCTAAATCCTAATTATCCATGCAAAAAGTGCTTTGCTATCAGCCATATAATAACTTCATCAATGTTGGAACTAACAACATGACACAATTAATAGGGGCAAAATGATAAAATTACATTATCAATCATTATTTTCTTAATAGTTGTGTCATCTCAATTTGGGATGAGTAATTCGAAATGGAGGGAGGAAGTACATTAATTAATGATTAGTTGACTTTGCTAAATTATTACTTTAAGTCATTTTATTAATTAATGATTAATTGACTCTGTTCAGTAACTTCCTCGATTTACTTTTATTTGTTACTGTTTCTCTTTTCAAGGTTGAACTGTATGAACTGTTTAAGGTGTATAATTTATTAATATTTTAAAATTAAAATTTAAATGGTCGAAAACAATATAAAAAATGCTTTAGGTTGTAATTTTTCTCATATTAATATGATGAAAAAATACATCTTAAACTTCCAGTCAAAGTTCATGCAAATTGATCTCAAAAAGCGAAATGGTGACAAGTAAAAGTGAACCGAGGTAGTATTACTCTAAGTCATTTCATTAATTATTGATTAGTTGACACTGCTCAATTAATACTCTAAGTCATTTTATTTTCTCTTTTCTTGTGGTGGTGGTGTGTGGTCATCCCTCTTACGAACTAATTGAAGGGGTTTGACATCTACTATATGTAACATAAAAAATAATTTTAACCATATGTATATGATATAATGTTCTATCGAAGGGGATTTGAATGAACCCCTATCCTATGTGTAGCTCCACCCGTGTGTGTGGTTTGGATTGGAGGGGGGAGGTGGAGTGGGTGAGAGGTGCTCTTGAACATCTTTGTTCATAGTAGTAGTCTTCTCCCCTTTTCCTTTTTAACATCTTTATACTTTTCAACACTAATAAAAGTAACTAAAAAGCTTGAATGTTTACTCAAGTATAAACTTTTATTCCATAAAATTACCCAGTTTTGATTTTATTTCAAAAATCACTCAACTATATATGTTTATTCAGAAAGTAACTTAATCTATTTAGTTATTTTTTAAATAACATATGGCTATGTAGAATTTCTATTTAAAAGTAAAATTTTAAAAAATAAAAAATATCTCTTTAATGACACTTTTATCCTTATTTTCCTAAATTAGTATCTCTCTCCTCTTTCCTATTTTTCTTCTCCTTTTCACTTCATGGTAAGACTGTCATGTGGGCCGGGCTGGACCAACCCAGAATCGGCCCGTGTCATTTAACCGGTTTGTGGGTCGGGCCGGGTCCGAGTTGGGGTCTAAGTGGGCCGGTCCGGGCTCAACAGTAAAAAAATTAAAAACAACCCTAACCCGGCCTACTTAACCCAATCCGGTCAAACCCACCTAAACCCGGTTAAATTCGGTTAAAAAAATAGTCAAATCTGGTCAAAAATATAATTTTTTTTCAATATACATTATATATACCCACCTATATACATTATAAATACGTTAAACAATATATATACACTATATATATATAGTATATACTAGATTAGAATTTAAAAAATATATACACATACACAATTACAAATATATACGCACCATCCAATATATATGTACTACTTTAAAGTTTAAATAAAATATATTACAATATATATACATTACAATATATATATATATATATATATATATATATATATATAGTTATATAATAATTTATAAAACATATACACATGTATACGCTTAGAAGATATATACACAAATATACAAAACATATGCTACTTAATATAATAAATTAATAATACTTGGTAGTAAATTAATAATATATTAGAAGTAAGCTTTTAATTTAAATTAGAAAACTAGAAATTCAATTTAAAATTTTAAATCATTAAATGAAAAAATATAAAAAGTAAGGACTAAGGAGTGAATGAATTTGGAGAATTTTATTGATTGCAAAATGATCCAAAATTTATAATTTACATGAATGAAAAATCTACAAATTATGCATCATTTTTTCCAACTCATGCATGTTAATATTAACAGGAACTTGGATAGGATAGTCGAAGTCAACGGGGGCAAAAATCATGTATTGGACTTGATTCTGCTGAGTTCTCTCGTGAAGACATAATTTCTTCAAGTTTCAGCTCGTCGCTCAGCTCCAGTTCCATCCCTTGGTTTCTTCTTTCCGCTCTAATCCAATCTCTGAGGCAAACTAGAACATTCATTGCATTGCTTCTTAATGAGTGTCGGTTGTCTCCAAGCTGCTGTCATCCTTGACTAAAGGCGCTCTCTGATGCAATGGTTGACATTGGAACATTCAAGATATCTCTAGATAATCTTGAAAGCACAGGATATTGTGTTTCATTACTCCTCCACTAATCTAACGTGTTGATCCGTCGTCTGCGATCCTCTGGTGCCAATCGAAGATAATATTTCAGCTCTTCCCGATAAGTTGATGTGTAAGCTCTCTCATCAACACTGTTCCAACAAGTTAAATCATACAAGGAATCAGAAAAATCACTATGTGCCGACCTTTTAGAAGATGATGGCTCCTTGGGAGGATGAGGAGCAACAGTTGGAGTGATATTTGTAGGTACGTCTAAATCAAATAAATCAGCATAGTGATTATATAATTTTTCTATGTAATCCTTTGCATCATTCATAGTCGTCCACAAATCAGGTTGTACTTGTTCAGAATCATGGTTAATATTTATTTCTAAGTTAGTATAAATAATAGTACTAAAGTGACACATATTGTTGTATTTCATGTACGGATTTAACATAGCACCAACCAAGTAAATAGGGGGAATCGGAAAAAATATTTTTTAAATTTAGTAAACATGGCACCAACAGCTTCTTTATAACCTTCTTTATTTTTATATTCTTTGAGCAAACCAGAAATATCGACTATATATGCCAAAATATTACAAACAGTAGGATAATAATCACCGGAAAATTCAATCGCAGCAATATAAATTTTTTCTAAAAACTTAACAAGATCCTTAATCACAACCCAATCAGAATCATGTAGCATGCAATCAGCAGAATTAGCAAATGAACCGCAATGTTGATTAAAAGCAAGTGTAATAGGAATTCTATATTTATAACAAGTTTTTAAAAAATCATACGTAGAATTCCATCTAATATCAATTTCCTCAGGCATCAATATTTGTGTAAGTCCATTTTCTTGACATTTAACTTTAAATTCTCTAATTCTCGATCTACGATTATTTCCTTGAATAAAATCAACAGGAAGACGAATTTTTTCAATATAAAGCTCAAAAAACACAAGACCATCTTTTACAATTAAATTATATATATGAAATGCACACTTAATATGAAAAATTTCAGGTAACGACGGAGATAGCGTAGATTTTAATTTTTTTTATAGCAGTCTTGTTGTTAGAAACATTATCAAAAGCAATACATAAAATTTCATTTTCGATACCATAGTATCGGCAACTTTAACAATAGAATCAACAACAAAATCTCCAGTATATTTACGATCTTCATCATATAAAAAAGCAAGAATACGCTTTTGCATCACAAAATTACTATCCATCCAGTGACAAGTAACGGCTAAATAATCATTTTTATTTACAGCACGACCAAGATAAGAAGTTAAGGACAATCTACATTGAGTATTTTTTAACAATGTTGATAAATAAAAACAATATTGTGAATGAAGTCTAAAAATATCAGACCGACAAGTACTTCTAGGAATACCATCAGACATAAGATTATAAATTGTTTGTATATAATGAATAAAGGCATCAGAAGAAGGAAAACTAAAAGGCAAACAACCCACAACTACCATTTTAGCTATTTCTTCCCAGTCTCTCAATTTATTATACTTCTTCATTACCTGACCGGTTGTTGGGTCCATTCTAGTTTGCGTTGGCCTATCAATATCCCCACCACCTCGTGCAATATTTAACTCTCTTTCGTGAGCTTCACCTATATATCTCATTAACGTACTCGTACCCTCTTGCTTGCCTTCACTTTTATGCTTATATATTTGTTGACAAATATTGTATTACACCTCACTATCTGATATACGTTAAAAAAATTGCCATGCAACACTAGTTGTTTTATGAGTTCTTGCGGCACGAGGAGAATGGGGAGGGAGATTAACCGATTCAGATCTAACGTTAGTATTTTCTACTGCGGGTGTCTCACCAATATTTTCATTATCTTCGTCTAAATTAACTGCATCTACTTCATTTTCTTCTTCTATACCGTAATTTTCTTGAGCTTCTACATAATCCATATCGTGAGCACCTACACCTATTTCTTCCTCAAAAGGTGTACCAAGCAGTACCGAAGGCGAAGGCACACGGGTATATCTACTTGAACTACCTCTACCGCTAGTAATTCATTTTTTACTGCCACTACCGCTTCCAGGATAAAATTTTTTAACACCTTTAGTAGCGAGGTTTCTTAATTTATCCATAGTATAAATTAAATTAAACTAAAAAAATTCAAAATACACAAATATAATAAAATTAAATATTAAACAATAAATACAATAAATAAAAATTAAACGTAAGAGATAGAACGACAATATCAAATTTTGAAAGTATCCGAAGGTTGCGACTTTAGAAACTTCTGCTCGTACTTTGTAAACGCAAAATTAAAAAATTAAAGTAAACACTTTCAGAAATTAAATATATTGAATATTTGAGAATTGAGATTTGAGAGAGAATGAGATTTGAGAGAGTGAAAAATTGTGTGAAAAATGATTTGAAGGTGTAGGGTATTTATAGAATTTATTTTGGGATTAAAAAATAATTTTTAAAGTAATTTTTTTTTCAAAAGAAATGGGTCCAAACGGCCAACGGCTATATAGTTGTTGGGCCAACGGCTAGTTAGGCCCAAAACCCAAAAATAATTAAAAAAAAAATAGATTCCTGGCCGGGCCAATTAATCGACGGGCCTGGATCGGACTTGGTTCGGATCGGGTTAACCGGACCCAAATTAAAAAAATAACCAGTCCGAGACCCGGAACCCTAAAGCCCTAGCGCTATCGGATCGGGTCAAATCGGGTTGGATCCTTTAAGTGGGTCGGGTAGGGCCGGGTACCCGACCCACTTGACAGGCTTACTTCATGTGAAGAATAATACAGCTCCATTAAATGCTTAATTAACTTTCTTACAAATAATTTTAGGGGAAGGTGCATAATACAGTTCATTGACATTCTAGACATGAAATGCTCAGTTAACTTTCTTATAAATAATTTATTTCATTGACATTCTAGACATGAAATGCTCAGTTAACTTTCTTATAAATAATTTATTTCTTCAAAATATGTTACTTATATATTTTCTCAATTGGTCTATTTTCGATATAAAACGACAAATGCTTTATATATGTTTTCACACTAGTGATAAAATAAATTTCAACACGAATAAAAGTCACTAAATAACAATGAACATTTTTTAAATATAAAATACCATCTAAATTCAACTTCATTCCAATAAATTTTAACACGAATAAAAGTAACTAAATAATGATGAACATTTTTTTAATATAAAATACCATCTAAATTCAACTTCATTGCAATAATTCTTTTTTTTTTAAAAAAAAAATTAAGTTGACTGGAAGAAGAGTATCACTTTCCATAGATATTAAATGCCATCTAAATTCAACTTCATTGCAATAATTCTTTTTCAAAAAAAATAAAAAAAATTAAGTTGACTGGAAGAAGAGTATCACTTTCCATAGACGATACGGATGTAACTAGAAAGACAACAACAAAATAATTCATTTAATATACCCTTTATTTCCGTTGTGTGATCATTACTATAAATGCAGTACATATAATATATGATACATGTGAAATTGATAGAATACTGAATAATATAAAATAGGGGAAAGGGATATAAAAAAAATTATGCATTTGGGGTTTAACAACTCCGATGCATTTTCTTTCTACTATCATGTAGTGATTTTGTTGTCATTTAAGCATCCCTCAGAAAAAAAATTATGATAGAGGCCCTTCTTCCTTTTACTAACTTGAGCTAACGTGGATTATTGTACACAAATTAGTTCTTCTAAAGATTTGGAAAAAATTAAATATTATGGGAGCGGGGAGTATCGGGGAAACGTAAACAACAATAGCAATGAGAAAATAAAATATTACTACAATAATATTTTAAATAATACACGAATTAACTTGTCATATTAGATATTGACCTAAAAAACTATTTCAGCCAGAAAGAGTACTTATAAAATATGCCTTTAAGAAAGTCATTATTCTCATTTTTAAGAAACTTATTTTTATAGATAAAATATATTCAAAATTTTTTGGAGCATCGGTATTACTAATAGTACAGCAAATAGCCTTAATAATATTTTCTTCCTTTTTACTAATAGTACAACAAATAGCCTTAATAATTTTTTTCCTTTTTAAATTTCCCAAACAAGATATATTAAACATATGAGCTTACATTGGAAAACAGAAACTGAGGAGGAGAAGAAAAATGAGAAGGTCCCACAAAGTCAACAAAAAAGTACTCCATCCGTTTCGTTTTAGTTAATCCTCTTTCTAAAAATATTCGTTTCAATTTAGTTGTTCCTTTGATAAAATCAAGAGAATTTTATTATTTTCTTCCAATACTATCCTTAATAGTAAATGACTAAATAAAGTGTATTTACTCAAATTTATATTTTCAAAGCATAATTAATAAGGCTAATTTGTTAAAATAAACACCCTAATTAATATTTTCTTAATGGGTGTGTCAAGTCCATAGGGGCCAACTAATATGAAACGGAGGGAGTAAACATTAAAATAACTTTAAAAGGAGCAATTTTGTAAACTTTACAAAGTCATCACTTATTTCTTAAACTCCATGTCTGGTCAAATTGTGACACATAAAATGGAATGGAGGTAGTATTTTTTTTGAATTTTATTTTTAAATAGAAATTTCACATAATCAAATTATATTAGAAACTTATTGAGTGATTTTCCAAGTAAAAATATGATAGTTGAGTGACTTTTGAAGTAAAAATGAAAGTTGAGTGATTTTATAAGGTAAAAAGTCCACAGTTACCATTTGTGTTATTAAACTTTGGGGGAGGTGCTCTTGAACATCTTTCACTTCATAGTAGTCTCCCCTCTTTGTTAGTTCTTTCTTCTGACTGGTTGCTCAAACCAATTTATCCCCCCCTCCTCTATTGAATTATAGCGTCAAGAAACTTGTCATTGTTGGGTTCATAGAAGTGTGAATAGAAAATGGAGAAAAATTGTGGAGAAGAGGAGACACCAATTTGAAAAGTGTACTTCCAAAATTGGAAAGTTCACTAATCCTCCCACATTGGTGGGAGAAGGGAACTTTGGAGTGTTTATAATGATGAATGCTTACTCCACATGATAAGTGAGGCAAAAAATACGAAATGCCTCGCGCCGTTGTCGTCGTCGCTTGCTCGGTTTCGGCTTCGGCTTCGACTTTGGATTTGGATTTAAAAAAATTGTCGATCGATGAGATCTATCTCTTGGGACAAACATTATTTGACGAAATCTGATCAATGCTTCATTTATATGCATGCAGTAACAGTAACAGGTGCAATGTTTTGACAGAACTGATGCATTGTTTCGACTGAACTGATGCACTATTTTTGAACTGATGTACTGTTTCTTTTTGACTGAACTGATGTATGCACTGAACTAATATACTATTTCTGTTTTGATTGAACAGATGCAATTCTTCAATGAAGTGATGCACTGTTTCGAACAGGTGCACTGTTTGGTGAAATGGTATACTACTTCAGCAAAAATGCTGCAGACATGCATTTTTAGAAACATCACACTATTTAAGTGAACCAATGCCACCTTTTCGAAGAGGCATCTGTTAGGCTATATAAACCTTCTTTCCTTCACAGGTTTTGAAATGAAATTTTCAAAATAAAAACTCTCTTCTTTTCTGTACAAATATTCTGTGTGATCAATTAAAACGTTTTGTGCGTTCGAAGAATCCGCCTATTTGAGGTACCGCTATAGTCGGATTGAAGGCCATTTTATCCTGGGAGGAAGATTCCATAACCTCGGGTACAGTGAGGGGAATTATTTCTTAAGGAAAGTCCGTGAATTCGGACGAATTGGTCTTATTTAGTTCTGTTTCATCTATTTTCTGAAAAATAAAAAACACCTCTTGGAAAGGTCTTTTCATCTTGTGTTGAGGGTATTTGATATACTTCATTGTGTTCTTGTTTATATACTTGAACTTTAGTTGAAGTTTTTGTTTCTACTATACAGATTCTGTGTACCCGTAGAAGGAAGATAGCAATCTTAAGGAATAATTTTACAAAATCTGTATAACTTATTTTTGGAGATTAAAGCTTAGGCTTTCTACTCCGCTTGAATTTAACAAGTGATTAGAAGACATAAAATCTTCATCACAAGTTAAAGTTCACTCGAGGGACGATTTGAAGTTATAAAAACTTCATCATTAATTAGAAACAACAAGTTGAAAAATTATTTTTTATAAGTAGTATTCTGAAAATACTAAATTTTTTTGTCTTGAGTTGACAGAAAAGATGACTAACGAACGTCAAATGATGGATGCGACAACGTCTATCGGGGCAACTAATATTGCCACATCCAGTCGCACAAATGCTCCGGCAACAATGGCACCGGCGGAGAAGCCCAGAAAATTTTCGGGCATTGACTTCAAGCGGTGGCAGCAAAAGATGTTCTTTTACCTCACCACTTTATGTCTGCAACGGTTCACTAGTGAAGACACTCCTGAGGTGCCCGAGGAAATCTCAGACAAAGACCGCTTCGTTATTGTAGAATCTTAGAAACATTCGGACTTTCTTTGCAGGAATTATATTCTGAGTGGTCTCCAAGACGACCTCTACAATATTTATAGTGTAACCAAGACATCAAAGGAATTGTGGGGGGCACTTGAACGAAAATATAAGACGGAGGGTGACGGAATTAAGAAATTCCTTATTGCACGGTTCCTGGACTTCAAAATAATAGATAACAAATTTGTTGTCTCTCAAGTACAGGAGTTGCAAGTCATCATACATGATCTCCTAGCAGAAGGTATATCTTTGAAAAATACCTTAGTTGAACAAATTAAAAGTGTTCTTAATACTCACATAAACTGTTTTGTAGGTTTAATTGTGAATGGTGCTTTCCAAGTAACAACGATATTTGAGAAGCTACCACTTTTGTGGAAAGACTTCAAAAACTACTTAAAGCATAAACGCAAGGAGATGACTGTTGAAGATCTTATTGTTCGACTTCGTATTGAAGAGGATAACAAAGTTGTCAAAAGATGGTCAAAGGGTAATTCTACAATTAATGGAGCACATATTGTAGAAGATGACCAAAACAATTCCAAGAAAAGAAAGAAAGATGAACAAGGAAGCGATCAACCCAAGAAAAAGTTCAAGGAAAAATGCTTCAGCTGTGGAAAGATTGGTCACAAGTCCACAGATTGTCGTACCCCAAAGAAAGGAAAGAAGAAGGATCAAGAAACTATGATTGAATCCAACAAAGAATGCGATGATCTGTGTGCTATGTTCTCAGAATGCAACTTGACAGGGAATCCTCGCAAATGGTGGATGGATTCTGGTGCCACCCTCCATGTATGTGCCAACAAGAAGTTGTTTTCGTTATTCGCTTCAGCTCAAGTAGAAGAAATGATCTACATGGCTAACTCCGCTACGGCTAAGGTAGAAGGAACAGGAAAAATTTGCTTAAAGATGACTTCCGGAAAGGTCTTAACACTTTACAATGTCTTGTATGCTCCGGAGTTACGTAGGAATTTAATTTTTGTTTCACTTCTAGATAAGAATGGATTCAAATATGTAACCATTTCCGGAAAAATTGTAATTAGTAAAGGAGAAATGTATGTAGGAAAAGGCTATCTGACCGAAGGCCTTTATAAGATGAATGTAATGACTGTTGAAATAAATAGAAGTTCGAATTCTTCTTATTTACTTGAGTCTTATGATCTATGGCATGAACATTTAGGCCATGTTAATTACAAAACGTTACAAAAACTGATTAACTTAGAAGTTTTCCCAAACTTTGAGTGCAATAAATCAAAGTGTCAAACGTGTGTGGAATCAAAGTATGCAAAGCATCCTTATAAGTCCATTGAAAGTAATTCCAATCTCTTAGAAATAATACACACTGACATTTGTGATATGAAGTCAACACCATCATGTGGTGGGAAAAAGTATTTCATAACTTTTATTGACGATTGCACTAGATATTGTTATGTCTACTTGCTAAATAGTAAGGATGAATCAATAGATGTGTTTAGGCAATATAAAATTGAAGTTGAAAATCAGTTAGACAGAACGATCAAAATGATAAGAAGTGATAGGGGTGGAGAATATGAATCTCCCTTTGTACAAATATATGTAGAGAATTGAATAATCCATCAAACTGCGGCCCCATATTCACCTCAATCTAATGGAATTGCGGAAAGGAAAAACCGAACTTTGAAGGAAATGATGAATACCTTACTTATAAGTTCTGGTTTACCATAAAACTTGTGGGGGGAGGCTATCCTTACAACCAACCGTATACTCAATAGAGTTCCCCATAGTAAGACACAATCACTTCCTTATGAAAAGTGGAAAGGAAGAAAACCCAACTTGAAATATTTCAAAGTGTGGGGGTGTCTAGCAAAGATCCAAGTTCCTGTGCCTAAAAAGGTTAAGATAGGACCTAAGATGGTGGACTACGTGTTTATAGGATATGCTAAAAGTAGTAAAGCATGTCGGTTTTTGGTTCATAAATCCCAACATCTGGATATAAATAAAGATACGGTAATTAAATTAGATAATACTGAATTCTTTGAAAACATTTACCTGCATAAAATTAGACATGAACAGTCTAGTGGAGGATCTAAACGACCGTGAGATGAACTAAGTGAGAATGTACATAATGAAGAAAATCCAAGACGTAGTATACGTCAAAGAACATCTACTTTATTTGGATTGGATTTTGTAACATTTCTCTTAGAAAATGAGCCTCAAACATTTAGGGAGGCGATGACATCTTCGGACTCATCCTTTTGGAAAGAGGCAATCAATAGTGAGATTGATTCAATCTTAAGAAACCATACATGGGAATTGGTTGATCTTCCTCCCAAAAATAAATCTTTAGATTCTAAATGGATCTTCAAACGAAGATGAAAACGGATGGTATTATTGACAAATATAAGGCAAGACTTGTAGTAAAAGGCTTCAAACCAAAAGAAGGCCTTGATTACTTCGATACATACTCGCCAGTAACAAGGATAATATCGATTCGAATGTTAATTGCCTTAGCTGTGGTATATGGTCTTGAAATCCATCAAATGGATGTGAAAACCGCTTTCCTAAATAAAGAATTAGAGGAATATATTTACATGGAACAACCTGAGGATTTTATAGTTCCAGGGGAGGAGAATAAGGTGTGTAGACTTATTAAGTCATTGTTTTTTTTATATGTGGATGATATGTTGGTCATCAGTAGAGATATTTCTGACATAAATGCAACAAAACGAATGCTCGAGAGAAAGTTTGATATGAAAGACTTTGGAGTTGCAGATGTAATCTTAGGTATAAGAATACATCGAACTCCACAAGAGTTGACATTGTCACAGTCTCATTATATCGAAAAGGTACTTGATAAGTTCAAGTATATGGAATTCGATATGGCCATGACTCCATTGGATGGGTGCTTTGCAGTTCGAAAGAATGAAGGTGAACTCGCAATTGGAGTACGCAAGAGTATCGGGATGCTTAATGTATATAATGAACTGTAAACGACCAGACATAGCATGCGCTATCAATAAATTGAGTTGGTACACGAGTAATCCTAACAAAACTCATTGGATGGCAATGAAAAGAGTTTTGGGGTATCTTAAATACACTCAAAACTATGCTTTGCATTATAATAAATATCCTGCGGTACTTGAAGGATATAGTGATACAAATTTGATCACCGGATCGAACGAAGTAAAATCTACAAGTGGATATGTATTTACTATCGGTGGAAGAGTAGTTTCTTGGAAATCATACAAACAGACTTGTATCGCTCACTCTACCATGGAATCTAAATTTATCGCATTAGATAAAGCCGGTGAAGAAGAAGAATGGCTCCAAAATTTCTTGGAAGCTATTCCATATTGGCCCAAGCCAGTGACACCAGTATGTATACACTGTGATATCCAAGCGGCAATAGGTAGGTCAGGGAGCATGATGTACAACGGTAAATTTTGTCATATACGACGGAGACATAATACCATTAGGAAACTTCTCTCTAGTGAAATTATCACTATTGACTATGTAAAGTAAAAGAATAATATGTCAGATCCTCTTACAAAAGGCCTATCTAGAGAAGGAGTGGAAAGAACATCCAAGGGAATGAGTTTAAGGCCTAGGACGAGTCAGCATGGCGGTAACTCTACCTAGCAGACTGGAGATCCCAAGAGCTAGGTTCAAGGAGATCAAACAAAGTTGTGTCTGACAGGTTCAACATTGTCAAATACCCAACCCATTCTGATGATGTAGAAAATGTTTAGTAAACAAGGATAAAGCTTTAGGTGAAAAGTCTTTTAATGATTATCTAAATTTGTCAGTTTGACCAAATAGTTTAATCTACAGGATTGAACATTTAGAAATCTAATATGTGAGGGCGAAGTGGAAGCCGCTTCAAGGAGAATGTTAGTTAAGGCCTATTCTCTAAGGTCTCATGAAAATCGGGACGTGTTCATGGTTGAAAAGAACAAAATCGTAAGAACCATAAATGTTAAAAGGCTAGTTGTGTGACATGTTTTGTATAGGTGTACATTAAATCTTGACGGTATATCAAATCTACCGATTGACCGAGTACATCCGATGCATGTTTACTATGGAAAGTTCATAGGGTAACCCACTTATTCAGATGCAATCAGTCTTTGCTTGATGATCACATACTTGTCTGTAAAATTTTTACAAAAAATAGCCATTCTCCATTCATGTGAGGGATTGTTGGGTTCATAGAAGATTGAATGGAAAATGGAGAAAAAATTGTGGAGAAGAGGAGACACCAATTTGGAAAGTGTACTCCCAAAATTGGAAAGCTCACTCATTCTCCCACATTGGTGGGAGAAGGAAACTTTAGAGTGTTTATAATTATGAATACTTACTACACATGATAAGTGAGGCAAGAAATAAGAGATGCCTCACACCGCCGTCGTCGTCGCTCGCTCGGCTTCGACTTCGAATTTGGATTTGGATTTGGAATTGTCAAATGATTTATCGATGGGATCTATCTTTTTGGACAAACTTTATTTGATGAAATCTAATCAATACTCCATTTATCTGCATGCAGTAACAGTAATAGATGCAATGTTTCGACAAAACTGATGCACTATTTTGGCTGAACTGATGCGCTGTTTCTAAACTGATGTACTATTTCTTTTTGACTGAACTGATGCATGCACTGAACTGATATACTATTTCTGTTTTGAATGAACAGATGTAATTCTTCAATGAACTGATGCACTGTTTCGAACAGGTGCACTGTTTGGTGAAATGGTATACTACTTCAGCAAAAATGCTGCAGACATGCATTTTCAGAAACATCATACCATTTAAGTGAATTAATGCCACCTTTTTGAAGAGGAATCTGCTAGGCTATATAAACCTGCTTTTTTTCATAGGTTTTGACATGAAATTTTCAGAATAAAAACTCTTCTTTTCTTTATAAATATTTTCTGTGATCAATCAAAACGTTCTGTGGATTCAAAGAATCCGCCTATTTGAGGTATCGCTATAGTCGGATTGAAGGAAATTTTATCCTGGGAGGAAGATTCCATAACCGCGGGTACAGTAAGGGAAATTATTCCTTAAGGGAAGTCCGTGAATTCGGACGACTTGGTCTTATTCATTTCTGTTTCATCTATTTTTTGAAAAATGAAAAACACCTTTTGGAAAGGTCATTTTGATCTTGTGTTGAGGGTATTTGATATACTTCATTGTGTTATTGTTTATATACTTGAACTTTAGTTGAAGTTGCTATTTCTACTATACAAATTCTGCGTACCCGTAGAAGGAAGATAACAATCTTAAGGAATAATTTTACAGAATCTATATAACTTGTGTTTGGAGATTAAAGATTAGGATTTCTACTCTGCTTGAATTTAACTAGTGATTAGAAGACATAAAATCTTCATCACAAGTTAAAGTTCACTCGGTTGATGATTTGAAGTTACAAAAGTTGAAAAGTTATTTAACTTTATAAGTAGTATTCTGAAAATACTAAATTTTTCTGTCTTGTATTGACAGGAAAGATGAATAACGAAAGTCAAATGATGGATGCGACAACGTCTGTGGGGGCAACTTATATTTCCACATCAAGTTGCATAAATACTCCGCTAACAATGGCACCGACGGAGAAGCCCAAAAAATTTTCGGGAATTGACTTCAAGCAGTGGTATCAAAAGATGTTCTTTTACCTTACCACTTTATGTCTGCAACGGTTCACTAGCGAAAATGCTCTTGAGGTGCCCGAGGAAACCTCGGACAAAGACCGCTTCATTATTGTAGAAGCTTAGAAACATTCGGACTTCCTTTGTAGGAATTATATTCTGAGTGGTCTCCAAGACGACCTCTACAATATTTATAGTGGAACCAAGACATCAAAAGAATTATGGAGGGCACTTGAACAAAAATATAAGGTGGAGGATGCGGGAATTAAGAAATTCCTTGTTGCACGGTTTCTGGACTTCAAAATGATAGATAACAAATTTGTTGTCTCTCAAATACATGAGTTGCAAGTCATCATACATGATCTCCTAGTAGAAGGTATATCTTTGAAAAATACCTTAGTTGAACAAATTAAAAGTGTTCTTAATACTCACATAAACTGTTTTGTAGGTTTAATTGTGAATAATGCTTTCCAAGTAGCAGCGATAGTTGAGAAGCTACCACTTTTGTGAAAAGACTTCAAAAACTACTTAAAGCATAAACGCAAGGAGATGACTGTTGAAGATCTTATTGTCTGACTTCGTATTGAAGAGGATAATAAAGATTCCGAAAGAAGGTCAAAGGGTAATTTTACAATATATGGAGCACATATTGTAGAAGATGACCAAAACAATTCCAAGAAAAGAAAAAAAGCTGAACAAGGAAGGAATCAACCTAAGAAAAAGTTCAAAGGAAAATGCTTCAGCTGTGGCAAGATTGGCCATAAGTCCACAGATTGTCGTTCCCTAAAGAAAGGAAAGAAAAAGGATCAAGAAAATATGATTGAATCCAACAAAGAATGCGATGATCTGTGTGCTATGTTCTCAGAATTCAACTTGATGGGGAATCCTCGTGAATGATGGATGGATTCTGGTGCCACCCGCCATGTATGTGCTAACAAGGAGTTTTTTTCATTATTCGCTCCAGCTCAAGTAGAAGAAATGATCTACATGGCTAACTCCGCTACAGCTAAGGTAGAAGGAATAAGAAAAATTTGCTTAAAGATGACTTCCGAAAAGGTCTTGACACTTAACAATGTCTTGTATGTTCCAGAGTTACGTAGAATTTAATTTCTGTTTCACTTCTAGACAAGAATAGATTCAAATGTGTAATCGTTTCTGGAAAAATTATAATTAGCAAAGGAGAAATGTATGTAGGAAAAGACTATCTGACCGAAGGCCTTTATAACATGAATGTAATGACTGTTGAAATAAATAGAAGTTTGAATTCTTCTTATTTGTTTGAGTCTTATGATTTATGGCATGAACATTTAGGCCATGTTAATTAAAAACGTTACGAAAACTGATTAACTTAGAAGTTTTGCCAAACTTTGAGTGCAATAAATCAAAGTGTCAAACGTGTGTGGAATCAAAGTATGCAAAGCATCCTTATAAGTCCATTGAAAGGAATTCCAATCCCTTAAACTTAATACACACTGACATTTGTGATATAAAGTCAACACCATCACGTAGTGGGAAAAAGTATTTCATAACTTTTATTAACGATTGCACTAGATATTATTATGTCTACTTTATAAATAGTAAGGATGAAGTAATAGATGAGTTTAGGCAATATAAAACTAAAGTTGAAAATCAGTCAGACAAAAAGATTAAAATGATAAGAAGTGATAGGGGTGGAGAATATGAATCTCCCTTTGCGCAAATATGTGTAGAGAATGGAATAATCCATCAAACTATGGCCCCATATTCACCTCAATCTAATGGAATTATGGAAAGGAAAAACTGAACTTTGAAGGAAATAATGAATGCCTTACTTATAAGTTCTGGTTTACCGCAAAACTTGTGGGGGGAGGCTGTCCTTACGGCCAGTCGTATACTCAATAGAGTTCCCCATAGTAAGACACAATCAATTCCTTATGAAAAGTGGAAAGAAAGAAAACCCAACTTGAAATATTTCAAAGTGTGGGGGTGTCTAGCAAAGGTCCAAGTTCCTGTACCTAAAAGGGTTAAGATAGGACCTAAGACAGTGGACTGGGTGTTCATAGGATATGCTAAAAGTAGTAAAGCATGTCGGTTTTTGGTTCATAAATCCAAACACCCGGATATAAATGAAAATACGGTAATTGAATTAGATAATGCTGAATTCTTTGAAAACATTTACCCGTATAAAATTAGACATGAACAGTCTAGTGGAGGATCTAAACGACCTTGAGATGAACCAAGTGAGAATGTATATAATGAAGAAAATCCAAGACGTAGTATACGTCAAAGAAAGTCTACTTTATTTGGATTGGATTTTTTAACATTTCTCTTAGAAAATGAGCCTCAAACATTTGGGGAAGCGATGTCATCTTCGGACTCATCCTTTTGGAAAAAGGCAGTCAATAGTGAGATTGATTCAATCTTAAGCAACCATACATGGAAATTGGTTGATCTTCCTCCAAAAAATAAACCTTTAGGTTCTAAATGGATCTTCAAATGAAAGATGAAAACGGATGGTATTATTGACAAATACAAGGAAAGACTTGTAGTAAAAGGCTTCAAACAAAAAGAAGGCCTTGATTACATCGATACATACTCGCCAGTAACAAGGATAACATCGATTCCAATATTAATTGCCTTAGCTGCGGTATATGGTCTTGAAATCCATCAAATGGATATGAAAACCATTTACCTAAATGGAGAATTAGAGAAAGAAATTTACATGGAATAACCTGAGGGTTTTGTATTTCCAGGGACGGAGAATAAGGTGTGTAGACTTATTAAATTATTGTTTATTTATATGTGGATGATATGTTGATCATCAGTAAAGACAGTTCTGACATAAATGCAACAAAATGAATGCTTGAGAGCAAGTTTGATATGAAAGACCTTAGAGTTGCAGATGTAATCTTAGGTATAAGAATCCATCAAACTCCATAAGGGTTGGCATTGTTGAACTCTCATTATATCGAAAAGGTACTTGACAAGTTTAAGTATATGGAATTCGGTATTGCCAAGACTCCATTAGATGCGAGCTTTGCACTTCGAAGGAATGAAGGTGAAACTGACTTGCAATTGGAGTACGCAAGAGTATTGGGATGCTTAATGTTTATAATGAACTGTACACGACCAAACATAGCATGCGCTATCAGTAAATTAGTCGATACACGAGTAATCCAAACAAAACTCATTGGATGGCAATGAAAAGAGTTTTGGGGTATCTTAAATACACTTAAAACTATGCTTTGCATTGTAATAAATATCCTGCAGTACTTGAAGGATATAGTGATGCAAATTGGATCACCGGATTGAATAAAGTAAAATCCACAAGTGGATATGTATTTACTATCGGTGGAGGAGTAGTTTCTTAAAAATCATCCAAACAGACTTGTATCACTCGTTTTATAATAGAATCTGAATTCATCGCATTAGATAAAGCCGGTGAAGAAGCCGAATAGCTATGGAATTTCTTGGAAGATTTTCCATATTGGCCCAAGCTAGTGGCACCAGTATGTATACACTGTGATTGCCAATCGATAATAGGTAGGGTAGGGAGCATGATGTATAATGGTAAATCTCATCACATACGACGAAGAAATAATACCGTTAGGGAACTTCTGTCTAGTGGAATTATCATTATGACTATGTAAAGTCAAAGGATAATGTGTCGGATCCACTTACAAAAGGCCTATCTTGAGAAGAAGTGGAAAGAACCTCTAAGGGAATGGGTTTAAGGCTTAGGGCGAGTCATCATGGTGGTAAATCTACCTAGCAGACTGGAGATCCCAAGATCTAGGTTCAAGGAGATCAAACAAAGTTATGTCTGACAGGTTCAACATTGTCAAATACCCAACCCATTCTCATGATGTAGACAATGTTTAGTAAACAAGGATAAGACTTCAGGTGAAAAATCTTTTAATGATTATCTAAATTTGACAGATTTGACCAAATAGTTTAATCTACTGGATTGAAAGTTTAGAAATCACCTATGTGAGGGCGAAGTGGAAGCCACTTCAAGGAGAATGTTAGTAAAGGCCTATTCTCTAAGCTCTGTTAGTAAAGGCCTATTCTCTAAGCTCTCATAAAAACCGGGACATGTTCATGGCTGAAAAGAATAAAATCATAAGAACCATAAATGTTAAAAGACTGGTTGTGTGACATGTGTTGTCTAGGTGTACATTAAATCTCGACGTTTTAAAGATATCAAATCTATCGATTGACCGAGTGCATCCGATGCATGTTTAATATGGAAAGTTCAAAGGGAAACCCACTTATCCAGATGCAATCAGTCTTTGCTTGATGATCATATACTTGTCCGTAAAAGTTTTACAAAAAATAGTCATTCCCTATTCATGTGGGGGATTGTTGGGTTCATAGAAGTGTGAATGGAAAATGGAGAAAATATTGTGGAGAAGAGGAGACACCAATTTGGAAAGTGTACTCCCAAAATTGGAAAGCTCACTAATTCTCCCACATTGGTAGGAGAAAGGAACTTTAGATTATTTATAATGATGAATACTTACTACAAATGATAAGTGAAGAAAGAAATAAGAGATGCCTCGTGCCGTCGTCGTCGTCGCTCGCTCGGCTTCGGATTTGGATTTGGATTTGGAAAATGATCGATCGATGAGATCTATCTTTTTGGACAAACTTTATTTGATGAAATCTGATCAATACTTCATTTATATGCATGCAGTAACAGTAACAGATGCAATTTTTTGACAGAACTGATGCACTATTTCGATTGAACTAATGCGCTATTTCTGAACTGATGTACTATTTCTTTTCGACTGAACCGATATACTGTTTCTATTTCGACTAAACAGATGTAATTCTTCAATGAAGTGATGCACTATTTTGAACAGGTGCACTGTTTGGTGAAATGGTATACTGCTTCAGCAAAAATACTGCAGACATGTATTTTCAGAAACATCACACCATTTAAGTGAACCAATGCCACCTTGTTGAAGAGGTATCTACTAGGCTATATAAAACTACTTTTCTTCACTGGTTTTGACATGAAATTTTCAGAATAAAAACTCTCTTATTTTCTTTACAAAAATTTTGTGTGATCAATCAAAACGTTTTGTGCGTTCGAAGAATCAGCCTATTTGAGGTACCGCTATAGTTGGATTGAAAGCCATTTTATCCTGGGAGGAAGATTCTATATCCTCGGGTATAGTGAGGGGAATTATTCCTTAAGGAAAGTCCGTAAATTCGGATGACTTGGTCTTATTCATTTCTGTTTCATCTATTTTTTGAAAAATAAAAAACACCTCTTGGAAATGTCAGTTTGATCTTGTGTTGAGGGTATTTGATATACTTTATTGTGTTCTTGTTTATATACATACTTGAACTTTAGTTGAAGTTGTTTTTTCTACTATATAGATTCTGCGTACCCGTAGAAGAAAGATAACAGTCATAATTTAGGATGTCACACAATATTGAGATTAGTTCACTTCTTCATCAACTCCTCTTACTGAAGCTTCAAAGGACGACGAGGTATGTCTCTTGCTCTCACGAATTTGCATATGCTACTACTTTGGCGAGTTCAGGGATTATAACCTACTCACCTTATGCATAGTTGAGTCGTAAGCCTCTTTGAGATAATTCCAATCAAAATATGCTCGCTCTCTCTCTCTCACTCTCTCACACACACAAGCAACACGTTTTCGTTGTTGTTTTATGTTTGTCATTGGGAAACAGTAAAATCTGAGAATGTGTATTCAAAAGATTGGAGTAATAATAGTTGCATTAGAAAAAGAATCTACTCTATAAAACACAATGAAGGTTAATATAATCCAATTACATGCTTATTGCACACTTCACATAATCAATAATTTTAAATTGTCTTCTTTCGCTAAATTACAGACACAATTAAATAGGGAAACAGCTGATTGTCGAATCAAGATATGGGACACTGATCGTCAAGAACAATTAAGGTTGCAAACAAACAAATCTGCAAAACAAATCTTTGATGAAATATCTAAGGACTTGGATGCATCTTCTACGAATGATCGTACTATGTTCAAAGTAAATGTTTGGCTGCGTGAATCAAATCCAGATGCTTATACGCCAAAGTTGATCTCCATTGGTCCTTATCATAAGAAAAATCTACAACTTCAGTCAATGGAGAAGTATAAACTACGTTACCTACAATGATTTCTCAAGAGGAGAGAAGGACTTGACAGGAAGAGTTGCATTAGAGAATTGGAGAAACTAAAAGATGAAGCACTAAAGTGTTATAACGATATAGAGGACCTTGATACTAGTGATAGTTCAGGGAGATTCTTGAAAATGTTTTTACTTGATGGTTGTTTCGTGGTTGAGTATATCTGAGAGTTTTGTGATACGGTCCTAAAGGAGAAGACAAAATAATCAACACAGATTGGATGGAAGGTCTTGTAGATGGCAACTTGCTGTTACTAGAAAACCAACTTTCTTTCTTTGTCCTAACCAAGCTATATGACATGACTAAGCAAGGTAGAGAGTCATTCATAACAATGGTGAAAATCAATTTTTCTATTACTTTACCCAATGTGAACCGTGAATTTATCAGTGTAACTGATGGTAACAATGCCAAAGAAATCAAACATTTACTTCAAGTGGTACAGATGCTTTATTGCGCACCAACGACAAAAAATAGCTAAACAAAACGTATCAAGAAAAGTTTTAGCTGGAGTAGTATGCAGATAGGAGATGCTACTAGTTCCAAAAATGTACAAAACTGTGACATATGGCACAACCTGATGCGATGTACCACAGAGCTAGATGAATCTAGAATTGACATCTCAAATATTGGAAGTATTGATAGATTGTTGGACAGTGAAAACAAGGATTCCATAAGGTTATTCGACATCAATTTCGATAATGGGCGGTTGAAAATCCCCAGTTTTGAGGTTGTTGATAGAACGGATACAGTGTTGTGAAATCTTGTAGCTTACGAGCAACGCTCATACGATGTATATCCAAAATATTTCACGGATTATGCTGTCTTTATGGACCATCTCATCGACTCAGATAAAGATGTGCATTTGCTTCGGATGAATAAAATCATCAGGACAGGATAGGATAGGAGAGAGCTCTAGACCAAAATAAGTCATTTTTTAAATGAATTTACCAAAGTAATGTGTTTTTTTGAAACTTTATCAAACTAGTATAAACGTTGTTTCCAGTAATGTATTATGTTTTAAAAAAAGTTAAAGGACCAAAAAGAGCCGTGGATAACGTTAAAGCAGGAAACGTTACTGTCGGTAATGTTTTTGACATAAAACATTACTATGAGTAACGAGACTCTGCAACTCTGCCACATCAGAATCTTTGTATAAATCTGACGTTAAATTCGTTACTGTCAATTATATTTTAGCTTTAAAATGTTACTCCGAGTAACGATACTATCAAATCAACTCAAAACTCTGTGGTGTTAGAGTTTTGAGTTACTCGGAGTAACATTTTAAAGCTAAAACGTAACTAAAAGTCTCTAATTTAACATTAAATTTGTACAAATATTTTGATGTGACAAAGTTGCAGAGTCTCGTTACTCTCAGTAACATTTTATGTCAAAAACGTTACTGCCAGTAACGTTTTACATAAAAAATGTTACTGCCAGTAACGTTTTACATAAAAAATGTTACTGATAGTAACGATTCCTATTTTAATGTCATCCACACTTTTTTTTGGTCCGTTATCTTTTTTTAAAGCATAGTACGTTACTGGGAACAACGTTTATACTAGTTTGGTAAAATTTCAAAAAAATATATTACTTTGATGAATTAATTTAACAAATGACTTATTTTGGTCCAGACCTCGGATAGGAGATGATAGAGAAGTGACTAGAATCTTTAACAAACTTAGAGAAGGAGTCGTGCCTTCACCCGAATTCTATTACAAAAACACGTGCAAAGAAGTGGTTGAGTATTGTGAAAAAACATGGAATAAAAGGATGGCAAATTTATGGCACACCTACTTTAATGGTTCATGGGTGGTACTTTCAACAGCCGCAGCCATCTTGCTTTTCGTGCTCATACTTACACAGACAATTCTAGCATTCGTAAGTACTCTTTAAGTAGTTTGCTGCAATTATAATCTGCCATGCTTTATTAATTTTTAATAGTTTCAGACTAGTAGTTGTGTGTTGATGACTTGATATTTTGTGCAGTGATGAATTATTTTGTGTGTTGATGACTTGATATTTTGTGCAGTGTCGACCAACTTGTTTTGTGTCTAGTCCTTGTTGTATTTGAGTCTTTGTAACTCGTTCTTGAAAGTGTAAACCTACTATTTCTAGTAAAGTTGTAGGTGTTTTGTAATTGTTGAGTTCAAGTTGGATGTGTGAATGGTAAATGGAGGGAATTAGTGGAGGGAAAAATTGAGATCACACTTATAAAGGAAAGTGTACTAAAAAATAAGGAAAGTCTACTAATTCTCCCACATTGGTGGAGAAAGAAACTTTCATGTGTTCTTACTAAGAAACACAACTCCACATAGATTGTGAGGCAAGAACCAAGAGGTATCTTGCGCTGCCATCGTTGTCAATTGCTCAACGAGATTAATTTTTTAGACAAAATTTATTTGAAACTTGGAAAAACAAGTCATCCAAAAAATACAAAGAAAACGAAAATATTTTTTCCTCCATGAACATGCATGCAGAAACGCTGAAAGCTATTTGAAAGGGACACAACCCTTCATGGAAATGACACATTGTTTTGAAAAAGGTGTGACTGTTCAGTCGGATGTGACTGTTCAGAAAAGAGACAATATTCTAGAATAGACAGACATGACTGTTCCGAAGGAATACACCTTTCCGATGAACCATTGCTTCCTTTTGTAAGAGAAACTTGATAGCTATAAATACCTGCATTTTTTTCACAGGTAGGCACGCAAATTTTTTGCATTAAAAACATTTCTTGTCTTCTTAAAACTATGTGTGATCATCTTCCATTGAGTGTGTTTGAAGAATCCAATAGTTTGAGGTACCACTACTGTCGGATTGTAAGTCATTTTATCCCGGGAGGAAAAAATTTTGTAATGTTGGGTACTTGAGGGGAATTAATTCCTTAAGATTGTTGTTTTGGGTACACAATCAGTATGTTACTTCGCATAAACTTCAACAAAGTTCAAGAACAAACTTGTCAAGAACAACTAGAAGTTTCAACACCTTCAACACAAGATCAAAAATGCCATTTCAATAAAAGTGTGTTAATCTATATTTTTTTAAAAAAGAGATGAAGCAGAATTGAGCCAAGTCCCCCAGTTTCACGGAGTCTATACAACATGTATATTGGAATGAAGACGTCAAAAGAGTTATGGAGTGCGCTAGAAAGAAAATACAAGACCGAGGATGCTGGAACCAAGAAGTTCTTTGTTGTAAGATTCCTTAAGTATAAAATGATTGACAGCAAGTCTGTCGTATCTCAAGTATAAGAACTGCAAGTTATCATCCACGATCTTTTTGCGGAAGGTTTGGTTGTGAATGAGGCATTTCAAGTCATTGTAATAATAGAGAAGTTGCCACCTATGGGAAAGAGCTTCAAGAACTACTTGAAACATAAACGAAAGGAGATGACAGTCGAAGATCTCATAGTAAGGTTGTGCACTAAAGAAGACAACAAAGCCGCAGAAAGGAGGTCGAAAGAAACTTCTGTAATGAGTGGAGAAAATATTGTGGAAGACGACCACAATAACTCGAAAAAATGGAAGAAAGCTGGAAAAGAAAGCAATCAACCTAAGAAAAAATTCAAGGGGAAATTCTTTAATTGTGGCAAGATTGACCACAAGTCAACAGATTGTCATGCCCCAAAAAAGGCAAAAAGAAGACCAAGCAAATATGGCTGAATCCAAGAATAAAATGAACGATTTATGTGCCATGTTGTCTGAATGTAACTTGGTAAAAAATTCTTGAGAATGGTGGATGGATTTGGTGACACCCACCACATTTGTGAAAACAAAGAGTTATTTGCTGCATTTCTGGCTCAAGGCGAAAAGAAGATCTATATGGTAAACTCCGCAACTACAAAAGTTGAAGAAACAGAAAATTCTGTCTGAAAATGACATCAGACAAAGTGTTGACTCTAAACAATGTCCTGTATGTACCAAAGTTAAGGAATAACTTAATTTCTGTATCACTTCTTGATAAAAATGGATTCAAATGTGTATTTGTTTCTGGAAAGATTGTACTTAGCAAAGGAGGGCTTATTCAAAATGAACATAATGACAGTTGAAATCAATAAAAGTTCTATTTCTTCTTACTTGCTTTAGTCTAATGAATTGTGGCATGAACGATTAGGACATGTCAATTACAAAACTTTGTGAAAACTGATTAACTTAGAAGTTTTGCCAAACTTTGAGTGCAATAAATCAAAATGCCAAACATGTGTGGAATCAAAGTATGTCAAGCATCCATATAAGTTTGTTGAAAGGAATTTCAATCCCTTTGACTTAATCCACACTGATCTTTGTGATATGAAGTTAATACTATCTCGTGATGGAAAAAAAATATTTTATAACTTTTTTTGACGATTACACGAGGTATTGTTATGTCTATTTGTTAAATAGTAAGGATGAAGCAATAGATGCGTTTAGGCAATATAAAATAGAAGTTAAAAATCAGTTAGAGAAAAAAGATCAAAACGATAAGAAGTGATAGGGGTGGAGAATATGAATCTCTATTTGCGGAGATATGTGTAGAGAATGGAATTATCCATCAAACTATGACCCCGTATTCATCTCAATCTAATGAAATTATGAAAAGGAAAAATCGAACCTCAAAGAAAATGATGAATGTCTTACTAATAAGTTCAGGTTTACCAAAAAACTTATGGGGGGAAGCTATCCTTACAGCTAACCTTATACTCAATAGAGTAACCCATAGGAAGACATAATCACTTCCATATGAAAAATGGAAAGAGAGGAGACCCAACTTGAAATATTTTAAAGTGTGGGGTGTCTAGTAAAAGTTCAAGTTCTTATGCCTAAAAGGGTAAAAATAAGACCTAAAAATAGTGGATTGTGTGTTAATAGGATATGCTAAAAGTAGTAAAGTATGTCAATTTTTCATTCGTAAATTCGAACATCCGTATATCAATGAAAATACAATAATTGAATCAGATTATGCTGAGTTCTTTGAAAACATTTATCTGTATAAAACTAGATACAAACAGTCTAGTAGAGGGTCAAAACGACCTCGAGATGAACCAAGTGAGGATGTACATAATGATGAGAATCCAAGATGTAGTACACGTCAAAGAAAGTCAAACTTTATTTGGATAAAATTTTGTAATATTTCATTTATAAAATGAGCCTAAAATATTTAAAGAAGCAATGTCGTCTTTAGACTCATCCTTTTGGAAAGAGGCAATCAATAGTGAGATTGGTTCAATCTTGAGCAACATACGTAGAAGTTGGTTGATCTTACTCCAGGAAATAACCTTTAGGTTCTAAATAGATCTTCAAAATAAAAATAAAAACGGATGATACTATTGACAAATACAAGGCAAGACTTGTAGTAAAAGGCTTCAAACAGAAAAAAGGCCTTAATTACTTTGATACATACTCGCTTGTAACAAGGATAACGTCAATTCGAATGTTAATTGCCTTGGCAGCAGTATGTAGTCTTGAAATTCATCAAATGGATGTGAAAACAACATTCCTGAATGGATAATTGGAGGAATAAATTTACATAGAACAACCTTAGGGTTTGTGGTTCCTGATAGAAAAAGTTTGACCAAATCATGTTGGCTAACTGGTTCCAGATAAATGAATGTTATAAACGTTTTTACATTAAAAACACTTCAAGTCACAAGGTCATTGTTTTTTTATATGTGGATGATATGCTGAGCATCAATAGAGACATTTCTGACATAAATGCTACGAAACGAATACTTGAAAGCAAATTTAACATGAAAGACCTTGGAGTTGCGGATGTGATCTTAGAAATAAGAATTCATAAAATTCCACAAGGGTTGGCATTGTCACAGTCTTATTATATTGAAAAGGTACTTGACAAATTCTAGTGTTTGGAATTTGGCATTGCCAAGACTCCATTGAACGTGAGCTTTACACTTTAAAAGAATGAAGGTGAAAGTGACTCACAGTTGTACTACGCAAGAGTGTTGAGATATTTAATATATATCATGAATTGTACACGGCCAGATATAGCATGTGCTATTAGTAAGTTGAGTCAGTACACGAGTAATCCCAGTAAAACTCATTGGATGGCAGTGAAAAGAGTCTTGGGGTATCTTAAATACACTCAAGACTATGCTTTGCATTATAATAAGTATTCTGCGGTAATTAAAGAATATAGTGATGTAAATTGGATCACCGGATCGAATGAAGTAAAATCCATGAGTGGATATGTATTTATTATAGGTGGAGAAGCATTCTCTTGAAAATTGTCCAAATAGACATGTATTGCTCGCTCTATAATGGAATCTGAATTTATGGCATTAGATAAAGCCGGTGAATAAGAAGAATGACTCCATATTTTTTTGAAAGATATTCCTTATAGGGCCAAATCATTGGCACAAATATGTAGACACTGTGATAGTCAAGCGGCGATAGGTAGGGCAAGGAGCATGATGTATAATGGTAAATCTTGTCATATAAGACGAAAACATAATACTGTTAGAGAACTTCTCTCTAATGGAATTATCACTGTTAACTATGTGAAGTCAAATGATAATGTGTTGAATCCACTTATAAAAGGCCTATCTAGAGAGGGAGTTGGGAGAATATCCAAGAAAATGGGTTTACGGCCTAAGACAAGTCAGCATGGTGGTAACTCTATCGGCAGACTGGAGATCCCAAGAGTTAGGTTTAAGGAGATCAAATAAAGTTGTTTCTAATAGGTTCAACATTGTCAATATACCCAATCCATTCTCATGATGTAGATCATCTTTAGTAAACAAAGATAAGACTTATGGTGTGAAGTCTTTTAATAATTATTTAAATTTGGCATATTTGATCAAACAGTTTAATCTATAGGATTGAACATTTTGAAATCACCTATATGAAGGTGAAGTGGAATCCGCTTCAAAGAGAATGTTAGTAAAGGCCTATTCTCTACGCTCTCATGAAATCAGGATGTGTTCATGGCTGAAACGAATAAAAATGTGAGAATCATAAATGATAAAACGTTGATTATGTGACATGTATTGTCTAGGTGTACATTAAAGATCGAAAGTTTAAAGATATCAAATCTAATGATTGATCGAGTGCATCCGATGCATGTTCACTATGAAAAGTTCAAAGGGAAACCCATTTATCTAGATGCAATCAATCTTTGCTTATTGATCACTTACTTTCCCATAAGGTTTTATAAAGAATAGTCATTTCTCATTCATGTGGGGGATTTTTGGGTTCAAGCTGGATGTATGAATGGTAAATGGAGGGAATTAGTGGAGGAAAAAATTGAGATCACACTTAAAAAGGAAAGTGTACTCAAAAATAAGGAAAGTCTACAAATTCTCCCACATTGGTGGGAGAAAGAAACTTTCATGTATTTTTATTAAGAAGCACAACTCCACATAGATAATGAGGCAAGAACCAAGAGGCGCCTCGTGTTGTCATCGTCGCTCGCTTGACTTCGGGTCCGAGTTCAAAAAATGATCGATCAGATTAACGTTTTAGACAAAATTTATTTGAAATGCATGCAGAAACGTTGAAAACTACTCGAAAAAGGCACAACCCTTCATGAAAACGACACACTATTTTAAAAAAGGTGTGACTGTTTGATCGGATGTGACATGACTGTTCCAAAGGGATACACCTTTCCGATGAACCATTTCTTCCTTTTGTAAGAGGCACTTGATGGCTATAAATACCTGCATTTTTTCCACAGGTAGATACGAAAATTTTCTGCATTAAAAATATTTCTTATCTTCTTAAAACTTTGTGTGATCATCTCCCGTTGATTGAATTCAAAGAATTCAATAGTTTGAGGTACCACTACTGTCATATTGTGAGCCATTTTATCTTGGGAGGAAAAAATTCCATAACCTCGGGTACTTGAGGGGAATTAATTCCTTAAGGGTCCTCCGTGAAATCGGAGGACTTAGCTCGATTCTGCTTCATCTCTTTTCTTTTAAAATATGGATTAACACACTTCAATTGAAAGGTCATTTTTGATCTTGTATTGAAGGTGTTGAAAATTCTAGTTGTTCTTGACAAGTTTGTTCTTGAACTTTATTGAAGTTTATGCGAAGTAACATACAGATTGTGTACCCAAAATAACAGTAACTTTCTTTTTCATGCTTGATGAAGATGTTAGCTAGAGTTAGTTGACATTCTAAGACTAGAGTTAGTCGTTTCAACTTGTGGCAATAGAGTTATTGCAGATAGTGTCTTGGAATAGAGTTGTTACAAGATGTTTGATGATTAGTTTAATCTTTGCAACTATGGAGTTTGTATTCAATATTACTTGAAGATAATGAAATGGTTGAGAAATCCTACGAGGTAGGTCGTGGTTTTGCTCTCTTGAGCAAGGAGGTTTCCATGTAAACATCTTGTATCATTTACTTCCCATACTTGTCAGTTCTTGTTTATCCCTGTTTATGTAAAAAGTGTTTGAGGGCCTGGTCCCTATTCTGGTGGACAACTCTCACGGTTCAACATCATAGTAATAATTTTTTATCATGCTGGCAGAATTCACTAGTTCAGGCATATTCTCTGCATTCTGTACTCTAATCAATTACTCTAATTCTTTTAGATCCTTATAACTTGGGTTTCTATTTGACATTTTTGTTGCATTCAACAATTCGACTTCATTTCCCATGCATTTTTTCAAAGTTAATTAATATGTTTAGCAGGTTAGATGACTTACTCATTCATGCATTATTTTGATAATTCATAATATGAATCTGAAACCATCCATTCAGAAAAACGAAAATGGGTCAAAAATGTCCTTTGATGTATTGGAAATGATTTCAAATTACACTCCTACTTATAGGGCCATAATTTCCTTTAAGTTTACATTTAATCTTGAAGTTGCCCCTCTTATTAACAAAATATGATGTGAAATATATGGATTTTTTAAAAATGGTAGACAATGGTGAATGAAGAGGATGAGAAACAAATGATATCGTTTAAAGAATAAGTGCAAATTCGACTTGTGGATGCAATAGTACAAATTAGGAAGGACTTCTTAACAAGACCAGATGTATTTTCAGCTTCCAAGAAATCTCAAACAGGAAGTCTTTTTTGTCTAGGATTCATGTGTGATAAACACAGAAAGCAACAATGAAGTAAATTAGCAACACAGACGCAACAGAAATGGGAAGAGAGAAGAGTACTTTCATCACAAATATGGTGAACTGGAAATAATGTGAGATGCAAGTTGAAGCTTCGAGCCATCAGTGATCAACCTCCACAGACCACATATAGAGTTTTCAACTTCATAGTACTTGAATAAATACAACATAAATGGCATACACCAGACTGCACACACAACAACAAGAAAAAAGAAATGCGGCGACTCTTTTATGCAACATCATGAATGGATCTCTCCTGCAGAAAGGATGAAAATAAATAAAAACACAAACAGAGAAAGGAACAAAAAACCAACAATAATAAATGTGTAAATACGTTAAAATGGAAAAAGATATATTATGGTCTATTCAGAATCATATTTTAACAATATGATTAACAAACAGTAAAGAAGGAATAATTCATGATGTGGTGTTGTTGACGTACGAAGAACACTAGCAACAATGACAGCAGTTAGATATGAATATAGTCGTGTAATTATTTCCATGAAAACTACAATGTATATTCAAGATTAATCACTTTAAGTGGGGAAAAAAATGAAAACTGACCTTTCAGCACGTACACTTCTAAATTGAATGTCAGGTGGTGATACGAGTGCGATCACGTAGATGAACTCATGTGAGTGTGTATTGAAGTTGTCCAAGTGTGTGTGCAAGAGAAGTGTAATTAATGGCCCAAATACACATCAAAACAGCCCGCTACATGCACTAGAGGGGAGGCCCATTCTTGAAGGGTCCTTTTGGTCATTTTAACTTCTAATTCTATTGTAATATATAAGAAACATTTCTAGGGTTTCATTGGCAGATTTTGTATGTTGTAAGTCTTGTAATACACAAGGAACATCAAGTCCTCTCTCCTTTGAGGCACCCAAACCCGAAATTGTAACTAGGTACATCAAAAGGGTGGATTCTCTTTTGTTGTTTGCTTTGCTTGGAAACATTGATGCTTGGGAGGTGAAATCCGAACTTGTATCATTGTAAGAGATCCGTTTATTATTGTGTGTAGTGTTAAGGTTTCAAGACTGTCCATTCTTGGGTTCTTAAGATTATACCTTCATGTGGTCTATCTATCTATCCTTTTACTTTTCTTGTAATTGCGCTTGGTGTTTGTGTTGTAACCTTGTGTTCTTGTTGTTATTGTTAACTCTGAATCTTGTGCCTTTGTATTCATCTTGTTCTTTACATATTGTTTCTGTTTTGGTGTATAAATACACCATTATATTTTGTATTTTTGCATTTTTGTTGTTGGCCGAAACTAGTTCCAAAAGGGCTCATGGATTTCTTCTAATTTGTGGACTGTTTTTGGACTGATTTTGGTGTTTCGTTGTTTGTCTAGTATCAGATGGAAAATATAGCGAGCTTGAATTTGAAGATCTCCAATTCTCGCTTATTCCTCTCTATTTCACTTGCAGATTTGACTGCTTTGCGAGTGTTCTCCAATCTTATCTCTTTAAGACTGGGTATGTCAGCCAACCCAAATGGAACAGCCTAAAGCTCATCACAAGATATAAGAACAAGACACCTAAGTCTTGGGTAATGAGCTTTTGAAGCCTCCCAAATTTTCAACTGCACTCGTTCAATCCATAAGATCCGGAGTTGACCAAAACCTCTTATCTTCGGCCTCTAGGATTCCCCTGTGAATGTATTTTCTCTCAACTTAAGGACCTTAAGGCATTCCAATAGTCCCAATTTTTCTGCCTCACTCCAATCAAACCTTGTGTTTGAAAAATTTAACTTCTTCAGTGTGTGTCAAAACTTGAGAAATGATGGAGGAATAATGTGAAGTGATTTACCCATGTTAAATTCATCATTCAATAATTTTAAATGTTCCAGGCACTTCAACTCTTCAAGATTGTGACACACCCTTTCGAATTGCAAAAAAATCTTTCATTCGCCCTTGAATTCTCAGTTTTCTAAGATTACAAGCCTTAGCAAGTACATCCTTTGTGCAGCTTTCCTGTGAAACCAATTAAAGAGTTTGCAGGCAAGAACATTTACCAATAGGGGTAGGAGGGGGCGACAATTTGGCAGGTATTTTGGTGTGAAGTTGCCTTAGCCATAACATATTCCATATGTTTGCTTTTATGTCTAGGGTGGATCCCTATTTACTAGACCAAAGTATAAGAGTTTGTAAATTCAAGAATTTACCAAATGACGGGGGAGGAGTCTGGAAGTCACCTGCGATAGCAGTATACCTCAGATGGAATAACTGGGTAAAATCCTTGGAGAAATGAAATTTGACAGGTTCAATATCCAATACCTTTATCAGTGAAAAAGCTTTGTGGAGGAGTTTGAACTGAGAAAGAGAAATCTCTATTTTTTGTTGTTCGGAGGAAAAGATGTAAAAAGATCTAGCATGCTCTGCAAGTGGTTCCGTGAAGAGAAAATCATTTAGATTAGAAGATTGGATGGACAGTCGATGAGATGTAACTGGGTCTTGTATAGCAATGATATCCTGATCTATAGTTCGGCATACTTTTTGAAAAAGCCATTTGGAACTGGCCTCCTCTTTGTAGAAGTTATGAAAGATACCGTGCACACGACATGTATTTACATTACCATCACACACCCTGGCACGGTTACTAAATTTCTATTAACAAGGTCATTTAAGTAATTCTTAGCAGTTTTCTCAAGAGTTCGTGACCTATTAGGCTTTATTAGGCCCTCAGCAATCCATATGTGAATCAATTTCCAAGCAAGGATATCGAAGCCTTGAGGAAAGGCACCAAAATATAAGAAAAATTCTTGAATTTCTTTGAACAATTGATTGTAACTCGTGTTTACAAAGTTCAAAGAGCTAAGAGGATCATCGCTATTCATAAGATGCTGTTCCACATTTTTCTTAGTTTTCAGCCAGTCATTTTTTTGTGCGATGTCAATGCTCCTGCAATTACTACTAGTGCCAGTGGTACTCCACCACACTTTCCCAAGTTCTAATAACTCATCAGGACAACTCCCCCTTGCCAAAATCTCTCTTTTCCAACAACTGAAAACTTTGGTCATCAATCAGGAATTTCATGAGTGAGGATCATAATTGGCATAATAAGTAAGATATATCTCACGAGTGGGTGATCATGATATGGTGGCCTTTTTGATTTTTGGGGAAAACTTTCATGACAGAATCCAAAACATGATAATGAGATATTTACCTCTTGTACTCATAAAACCACATACTATCTCAGCCAAGTTGTCTTCATATTCATTTTGAAATTCATTGATGCATTTTGTGAACAAAGCGAGAATTTTAAGGAGGATATCCTTCATGTTGTATGATTGGTCAACATAAATCCATAAGATCTGAAAAAATTTACAAGCATCCATGCAGACTTTTTTTGCCAATGTGGTTTTGCCAAGTCCATATCGTTTTATGGGTACACAAAATCTGTATTTTGACACTACAACTCCAACACAAGTTCAAGTATAAAACAAGAGCACTTATGAAGTTATGCAACATCTTCAACACAAGATCAAAATGACCTTTCAAAGAAGTGTGTTTTCAGAATTTTATAGAAATATTAGATGAAGAAGAAAAGGCTAAGTCCTCCGACTTCACGAAGTGTCCTTAATGAAATAATCCCCCTCAAGTACCCAAGGTTACAGAATTTTCCTACTAGGATAAAATCACCTAACAATCTGACTGTCGTAGTACCTCAAACGATCGGATTCTCTTCAAACTCACTCAACAATTAGATGATCATATGAAGTATTTCAAAAACAAGAAGTGTTTTAATGCAGAAATAATTTCGTGTCAAAACCTGTGGAAAAATACAGGTTTATATAGCCATTAGGTGCCCTTCTGAAAGGTGGCAATAGTTCACCAGAGAGGTGTGTCCTTTCTGAACAGTAATATATGTTCATCGAATCATTGTGTCTTTTTTTGGATTGTCGCAACCATCCGAACAGACATTTCATTTCCCAAATCAGTGTGTCATTTCGTCGAAGGGTTGTATCCCTTTTGAAGTAGCATTTTAGCATTCTGCAGTTGTTTCTGCACTGTATGCATGCACGTTAATGGAGGAACAATTTACTGTTGCATTTTTCCTATTTGGATTTTTGGACTATTTCAAATAAATTTTGTCCAAAAAGATTAATCTCATTGATCGATCATTTGCCAAATCCAAATACGAAGCCGAGCCAAACGAGTGACGACGGCACGAGGCACCTTGTGGTTCTTGCCTCACTTATCATGTGGACTAAGTGTTTCTTAATATAAACACTTGAAAGTTTCATCTCCCACCGATGTGGGAGAATTAGTAAACTTTTCACTTTTGAGTACACTTTTCATTTGAGTGTTATCTCAATTTTTCCCTCCACTTGGTTTTCTTCATTTTCCATTCACACTTTTTAATCTTGAACTCAAAAAAAACCCCACATGAATGGGGAATGGATACTTTTTCATAAAACTTTATGGACAAGTATGTGATCATCAAGAAAACACTGATTGCATCTGGATAAGTGGGTTTTCCTTTGAACTTTCCATAGTGAACATGCATCGGATACACTCGGTCAATTGGTAGATTTGATAAATTTGAACCGTCAAGCTTTAATGTACACCTAGACAACACATTTCATAAAACTAGCCTTTCACCATTTATGATTCTCACGGTTTTGTTTGTTTTAACCATGAACACGTCCCGGTCTCACGAAAGCTTGGAGAATAGGCCTTTACTAATATTCTCTTTGAAGCAATATCCACTTTACCCTCACATATGTGATTTCTAAATGGTCAATCCTGTAGATTAAACTATTTGGTCAAATCTATCAAATTTAGATAATCATTAAAAGACTTCACACCATAAGTCTTATCCTTGTTTAATAAACATTATCTAAATCATGAGAATGGGTTGGGTATATTAACAATGTTAAACCTGTTAGACATAACTTTGTTTGATGACTTGTCTTAGGCCATAAACCCATTCCCTTGGATGTCCTCTCAACTCCTTCTCTAGACAGGCCTTTTGTAAGTGGATCCAACACATTATCCTTTGACTTTACATAGTCAATAGTGATAATTCCACTAGAGTGAAGTTGTCTAATGATATTATGTCTCTATCTTGTGTGACGAGATTTACCGTTGTACATCATGCTCCTTTACCTATATATTGCCGCTTGACTATCATAATGTATACATACTGGTGCCAATGGTTTGGGCTAATAAAAGATCCAAAAATTTTTGGAGCCATTCTGCTTCTTCACAGGCTTTATCTATATGACAAATTCTGATTCCATTGTAGAGCGAGCAATACATGTCTGTTTGGATGATTTCCTAGAAACTACTTTTCCACCTATAGTAAATGCATATCCACTTATAGATTTTACTTCTTCGATCCGGTGATCCAATTTGCATCACTATATCCTTCAACCCTAAGATCATATCTGCAACCCTAAGGTCTTTCATATCAAACTTGCTCTTGAGCAATAGTTTCATAGAATTTATGTTAGAAATATCTCTACTGATGATCAACATATCATCCACATACAAACAAACAATGACTTGATGATTTGAAGTGTCTTTAATATAAACATATTTATTATATTCATTTATCTTGAACCCATTTGCCAACATGGTTTGGTCAAATTTTGCATGCCACTATTTAGGTTCTTGTTTTAGTCTATAAAGTGACTTAACAAGTTTACACACCTTATTTTCTTTTCCTGAAACCACAAAACCCTCAGGCTATTCCATGTAAATTTCTTCCTCCAATTCTCCATTTAGGAATGCTGTTTTCACATCCATTTGATGGATTTCAAGACCATATTTCGCCTCCAAGACAATTAACATCTGAATTGACGTTATCCTCATTACAGGAGAGTATGTACCAAAGTAATCAAGGTCTTCTTTCTATTTGAATCCATTTACTACAAGTATTGACTCGTATTTGTCAATAGTACCATCCGCTTTTATTTTTCTTTTGAAGATTCATTTAGAACCTAAAAGTTTATTTCCTGGAGGAAGATCAACCAACTCCCACATATGGTTTCTTAAGATTGAATTAATCTCACTTCTGACTGGCTCTTTCCAAAAGGATGAGTTTGAAGATGTCATCATTTCTTTAAATGTTTGAGGCTCATTTTCTAAGAGAAACATTACAAAATCCAATCCAAACGAAGTTAACATTCATTGATGTGTACTACATCTTGGATTCTCATCATTATATACATCCTCACTTGGTTCATCTCGAGGTCATTTAGACCTCCCTACTAGACTATTCATGTCTAGTTTTATATGGATAAATATGTTCAAAAAATTCAGCATTATCTAACTCAATTATCATATTTTCATTAATATCCGGATGTCCAAATTTATGAATCAAAAACTGACCTGCTTTACTTTTTTTTAGCATATCCTATGAACACACAACCCACCGTCTTAGGTCCTATCTTTACCCTTTTAGGCATAGAAACTTGGGCCTTTACTAGACACCCTCACACTTTGAAATATTTCAAGTTGTGTTTCCTTTCTTTTTATTTTTCATATGGAATTGATTGTGTTTTACTATGGGGCACTCTATTGAGTATTCGTTTAGCTGTAAGGATAGCTTCCTCCCACAAGATTTGTGATAAACCTAAACTTATAAGTAAGGTATTTGTCATTTCCTTCAAGGTTTGGTTTTTTCTTTCCGCAATTCATTAGATTGAGGTGAATATGGGGTTGTAGTTTGATGGACAATTCCATTCTCTACATATATTTTTTCAAAGGGAGATTCATATTCTCCGCCTCTAACACTTCTTATAGTTTTGATCTTTTTCTCTAACTGATTTTCAACTTCTATTTTATATTGCCTAAACGCATCTATTGCTTCATCCGTACTATTTAGCAAATAGACATAACAATATCTAGTTCAATCATCAATAAAAATTATAAAATACTTTTTCTATCACGAGATGGTGTTGACTTTATATCACAAATGCCAATGTGTATTAAATCTAAGGAATTGGAATTCCTTTCAACGGACTTATACGGATGTTTATCATACTTTGATTCCACACACGTTTGACATTTTGATTTATTGCACTCAAAGTTTGGAAAAAATTCTAAGTTAATCAGTTTTTGCAATATTTTGTAATTGACATGTCTTAACCGTTCATGCCACAAATCATTAGACTCAAGCAAGTAAGAAGAAACTAAACTTTTATTGATTTCAACATTCATTACATTCATTTTGAATAGGCCCTCAGTGATGTACCCATTTCCTATGTGCACTTCTCCTTTACTAAGTACATTTTTTTTGAAAATAAATACACATTTGAATTCATTGTTGTAAAGAAGTGATACAGAAATCAAGTTCTTCCGCAACTACGATACATACAGGACATTATTCAAAGTCAACACTTTTTCTGATATCATTTTTAGGCAGACTTTTCCTATTCCTTCAAATTTTACAATTGCGGAGTTTTCCATATATATCTTCTCTTCTTCTTGAACCAGAGCAAAAGCAGCAAACAACTCCTTATTTGCACAAACGTGGTGGGTGGCACCGGAATCCATCCATCACTCTTGAGGTTTTCCCACTAAGTTGCATTTAGACAACATGGCACACAGATCGTCCATTTCTCTCTTGGATTCAGCCATATTCGCTTGGTTCTTCTTTTTGCCTTTCTTTGGGGAACAACAATCCATTGACTTTGTCCAATTTAATTTTGTCTCAAGTTGATTGCTTTATTTCGCTTTTTCAAGTTGTTGTGGTAGTCTTCTACAATGATTGCTCCATTCATTGTAGAATTTTCTCTCGACCTTCTTTCCGTGGCTTTTGTATCTTCTTTAATATGCAGTCTTACTATGAGATCTTCGGCTGGTATCTCCTTTCGCTTATATTTTAAGTAGTTCTTGAAGTCCTTCCACATAGGTGGTAACTTCTCTATTATTTCTGCAACTTGAAATGCTTCATTCATAACCAAACCTACAATAAAGTTTATGTAACTCCTCGAGTCTGTACCCCGGATGCTACTCGGTGCTCATAATCCCAAAGGACCACAAGCTAACCAATGACTGGTACCTGCTACAATAACTGAATAATAATATTGTAATATGCAGAAAAAAGTCGGGAAACTGGCCATAAGGTTCAATACTGTAAATAATACTAAATATGGTATCACAATACCAAAACTGAACATCAATACTAAAAACTGAACAACTATCTAAAAATACTCTAGTCTAAAAATTCTCTAAACTGTCTGAACTGTGGAGTTGATGGGACAAGTCCCCAACAAACTACGACTACTGAAAATAAACTGAAATGCTGAAATAAATAATCACATCCTCGAACTATGAGGACTCACCATTAACTCTTAATACTGAGAATCTAAACTGCTAAGGGTGCTTGGGAGCCCGTACGTCTGAACCTATGATATAAGACATCATAGCGCAAAAGAAAAGTTGCATCAGTACTTTGAGTGTACTGGTATACTCAGTGAGATAGGCTAAAATGCATGGGTTCATATGCATGAACAATACTAACTGAATAACATAAGTATGACTGAATGAGAGTATATGCATGAATACGTAGACTATAACTGAGATCATGATAACACTGAATACTAAATCTGAATACTGATTAACTGATATTTGAGTATACTGATAATGAATTAATAATAACTGAATGACTGCATCTAATAGTTTTGATTCTGAGGAACTATACTGAGTCCCGTACTAAACTGAGTGACTGTGACTGACAGTCCTGAATCTATAAAACTGAATTGAGTTCTATACTGAGACTAAATCTGAAACTTAGACTGTGGGAGGTAATCATCTAACTGACATACCCCTTCTATAACTGATATGAGGTCTAACCTATAACCTCATTTGGAAGGATGTTAATATTGTGCCATGGGTAAGGACGAGCTGTGAGTTAAGCCTCTCTGATAGGAAGCTCTTCCGTCAGCCGTCGCTAGTAGGAAAACTCAAATGAGATATATCAACCCTATTTTTGCAGAATAATGTCTCAACCTATGTTTGCTATGCAGTTCTAGAACGCAAGGATTGCTTCTAAGGACCACACCCACTACTGGCAAGTGAGCCCCCATCCTTGGGTTCACTCGGTGCTGAATCCTACTCTCAACTAAATGGACACTGAACTGATTTCCTAGTTTATTCTAGGCTTGACTGAACTATTGCTGACCTTACTATTTAACTGAACTGAAATGAGTTCAGCAAATTCCGTGGACTACCAGAATACTACTGAGTTTTTTTAGCTGACTGAGCTTACTGAGGTCTGAACTGAATACTGGACTAGACTGGACTAGTACTGGGTCTACTGAGTTTTCCTGAGTCTTGTAACTGATTGAGAGTACTAAGATCATGACGTGACTAAGATTATTCTATAACTGACACTGGCTCTAGGCCAACAGCTAAATTTTTGGGTATTAAATACCCCCAAAACTCAATAGTATGAACATAAAGCATCACATGATCTTGCTTAGCATAAGCATGCACATTGAATTCATAATGCATGTATAGAGATATCTTATCAAACTCTTGCATGGTATAACTTGCAAATAAGCTAGCATGACATGATTTCTTTCCCTTATCAGTTCATATGAACAGTTCATCAAGCACTTGGTGAGCATACATATGCAGATAACACAAAACAACAAGTTGACATCATAATTCAAATCCCCATTGACAATTTCAAGGGTTTTACATGGATCCTCATGATATTACATACATATCAATTAACCTCACATGAAACATATCATAAAATATGAATTAAAATCCCAATTAATCATTATAAACATGAACATAATCAAACCCAACATGGAATTCATGAAATCCATAAACTTGAAGTTTAAAAATAGTTTCTTGGACTCTAAGGGTGGAAGGGACCCTTGGATGAACACTTCACATACCTTAGTTGCTAAATTCTTGAATATTAATGGTGGAATCTTGAGCCTTGAATTGAAATTTAAGCTCCTAGGGTTTTTGTTTCTTGAGCAATTTGTGAAAGAATGAATATAACTTGCTAAAAGAGGTCTAAATTTTGTGTTATGAGGGCTGAAAGGCATAGAAAAAAGACTTAATTAACCCCGAGGATGCGACCTTTTTAATGTATTTAAACTAAATCATCGACGTGTAGGCCGACGCACCGCGTCGAGTCTATGTTGATTCACTGGAAATTACACTGCTCTGAGGGAAAAATTATTTGTCAACACGATGGACAACGTGACACATCAAGATTATGTTGACTCACTATTTTGGTCATTCAAACATGGTCTAAACGAGGTCCAAAAAATCCAAAAATTATCTGAAAACACCTATTGACATTTCTGATCATGAATTAACTCAAATATTAATTTTTGATGGGCGTAAAGGTTGCGAAATAAGATTGCCAACATTTGAAGGCTAAAATAACACTAAGTCTGAATACTTAGCTAGAATTTTCTAAGTCTGGGACCCTTAACTAGCTTAAAGGACTGAGTTAAGCTAAGAATTTGCGGGGTCTTACAGTTTATGTGAACATTAAGAATCTTTTAATGTGTTCAACAAAGGTATTCATCAAAATCATACCTTCCACGGGGAGATCGTGGATGATAACTTGCAGTTCCTGGACTTGAGAGACAACAGACTTGCTGTCAATCATTTTATACACCAGGAATCTTGCAACGATGTACTTTTTGGTTCCTGCATCCTCAGTCTTGTATTTTATTTCTTGCACAATCCACAACTCTTTTGCTGTCTTCGTTACACTTTACACATTGTATAGGTCATCTTGGAGGCCACTTAGAATGTAATTCCAGCATAGGAAATCAAAGTGTTTCCAAGCCTCTATAACGATGAATTTCTCCTGGTCCGAAGTTCCTTCGGGCACCTCTGGAGCTTTTTCAGATGTAAATCTTTGAATACATAAAGTTGTAAGGTAGAAAAAAATTTTCTATTTTCACCTTTTGAAATCAACATCCATGAATTTTCCAGGTTTCTCTGCTAGTGTCATTGCCTGCGGAGCACTCATACGGCTCATTGTGGCAACATTAGTTGCTACCACAGTTGTTGCAGCATCATTCACTTGACTGACAGTAGTCATTTTCCTATCACAACAAGACAGTAAATTTAATATATCGAAATACTACTTATAAAGTTGTAGCAACTTTAAACATTCCTTGTTTCTAGTTTAACGATGAAGTTTTTATGACTTCCATTCATCAACCGAGTGATATTTAAATTATGATGAAGAATTTATTTCTTCAAACCACTAGTTAAGTTCAAACAGAGTAGAAAGTTTAAATTTTTAATCTCCAGAAACCAAGCAATATAGATTCGAAAAATTAATTATTTCCTTAAGATTGTTGTTTTATGGGTAAACAAAATCTGTATTTCACAACAACTTCAACACAAGTTCAAGTATAAAACAAAAACACTGATGAAGTTATGCAACACCTTCAACACAAGATTAAAATGACTTTTTAAAGAAGTGTGTTTGCAAAATTTTATAGAAATATTAGATGAAGTAGAAAATGCCAAGTCCTTCGACTTCACAGAGTGTCCTTAAGGAAATAATTTCCCTCAAGTACCCAAGGTTACAGAATTTTTCTCCCAGGATAAAATGGACTAACAATCCGACTGTAGTGGTACCTCAAATGATCGAATTCTCATTGAACCTATAGAAAAATGCAGGTTTATATAGCCATTAGGTGCCCCTTCCGAAAGGTGGCAATGATTCACCAGATAGGTGTACCCTTTCTGAACAGTCATGTACATTCATTGAATCGTTATGTCTCTTTTCGGACAGTCACAATCATCCAAACTGATATTTTCTTTCCTAAATAAGTGTTATTTCCCTTTCGAAGTAGCATTTCACATTAGTTGTTTCTGCATTGCATGCATGCACATTAATGTAGGAATAATTTACTATTATGTTTTTCTTCTTTGGATTTTTGAACTGTTTCAAATAAATTTTGTCCAAAAAGATTAATCTCATTGATTGATATCCGAGGCCAAAGTCGAGCGACGACGACGACGACGATGGCGCGAGGCACCTTGTGGTTCTTGCTCACTTACCATGTGGACTAAGTGTTTCTTATTATAAACACTTGAAAGTTTCCTTCTCCCATCAATGTGGGAGTATGTTAACTTTTCACTTTTGAGTACACTTTCCATTTTGAGTGTTATCTTAATTTTTTCCTCTACTTGGTTTCCTCTATTTTCCATTCACACTTTTTAATCTTGAACCCAACAGTCCAAGCATACCAATAACGGGGATAACCTCTAGATATTATGATCCATTAATTAGTTGGTAGATCACTATCTCTGCTTCCTCATCCAAGCCAACCACTTCTTTATCCTCTAACTCTTTTTAAGATGACAAATAGGTTATCAGATTGAGATTCTACTTCAAATATACACATGTATATATATGTGTGTGTGTGGACAGAGAAGTAATGTAAAATATATAATCCATACTGTAAGGTTATAAACTATGATAGTTTATTATTTTTACAAGAGGAGCATGGCCCATGTCAGCACGGGCCCAACATTACGATATTTTAATTTTGTACATAAGTTAAAATGATGTCAATTCGAATTATGAATTATAAAACATGAATACACAAAATTAAAATATTAACTACTTGATAGTATTTTTCAAGGAACCAAGTCTCACAAGATAATTATATATATTTTATTCATATAAATGACAAAATTTGGTGCGTTTTTAAGTTTAGATCTTTAATCATATGATAAAGGGTTATCTAGTCATGCAATTACATCACATGTGTCTTGCAATTAATAACTCAACATTACATTTTACTCCTCTACTAAATTGATATAAACATTTTTTGCTTTCATTTTCTCCTTCTCTTTTATTTGTTAACTTGTTCTTTGAAGTTAAATTAAATTATTATTTAAAATTTAATTTTAAGTGTTTGAAAAATTATATAAAAAATAAAACTATATGTTACCATTATTCATATTAATTTAAGTTATTTGACTTTGAGAACATGATAAAACATACTTGTGTAGATGTTTTATTGAACTGTGCTTTTATGTAACACCCTGAAAATAGGTCTTGAGACGCCACACGGTGCTTAGGACCATAAGTGATCCCAAGCTAACCCTTTGGCATAACTCATGAGCAACTGAAATAAATATGAAAGTCTGACAGAATAATGCGGAAGATAAATCTTTTCTGAATATTCTCTATACAAAGCTATATTAAAATAATACATCTCTGATTATATAAGGCAAAACATGAATCAACTACCTCACTCTACTTACTGTCTATGAAGCCTCTACTAATACTGACTATAGGTAGCCAGGACATGACCCCAGCTATCCCTAATTAATACGACTGAATAAAAGAGACAATACAAAATTATACTTGACTTGAGTCCTTGAATCAAAAGAACCCATCACCTGCTGATTAGAAGCTGCAAACTGTCTAAGTCTGAATGTGCATACTAAAACTTGTACCTAAATTATGAGACAATGTATCACATAGACATATATGTGGATCACTACTTTGAGGATGTACTGAGTATATGGTGGTAAATGCATAAGTAAAAACATATCTCAATATCATCATTTATAAAACAATGCATGCTAAATATAAGTGACTCACATAAACTGGAATATCTGAAATACTGAAATATGTAGCAATAAGAAGTGAAGCATGCTTTATAAATCTCGTGAGCCACAACATTTAGTTCTAAAAGTTGTTCTTGAACTCTCTTGTTAAAATCATACTGCCTAAGTGTAGAAAGGACTCACTCTTTAAATCTAACTTCGTGAGCCTTTACACTAAGTTTTATAAAAGCTTTTCTATCATTCTTTTCTTTTCAAACTTGGAGACTTTGGGATCTTTGGAAATCTTTTTGGAACTTTGGAACTTAGGGACGTTGGGCTTGGGAGTTTCTTCTAACCGATATAAACTATGTGAGCTGACATGGATCCCAACGTCTTATCCACATTGGGGAGAGTTGTTCTACCCCTTCCATCGGAATAGAACCTTAACTTCAGTGATCACTATCTTAGCCCACTATGGGAAAATCAGAAACCTACGGTGGCACGTAGTTCTGGGGCATGAGACCTTGGAATCATACCCAACTCGGTGTTAAATACTTCTCTCATACTTATTGCTCAGAACTTTTTAGGAAAATACACCTTTAAATAGCAGAAGGATCTATAATGAAAATCAATTATGCTTTTCTTTACTTTGAATCATGAACTAGTTGAATAACGTGGATTTCCTATCTCAGCTTAGGATCAAAAGATCAAATCTTGCTTAAAAATCAACTTTCTTGAATACCAAGACTGAAACATAGGGCTTACAACTCATACTTGGAGATCATATCAAATCATCATAACTTCATGCTCATAATAATAGTCTTAAAATAATTTAGCAACTCAAGTCAAAATAATGAAATCAAAATCACAATGTCATGCTTAAAAATTCAACTAGAAATCTTTAATCAATTTCTCAACTCATTCTCATAGTATTCAAATTTTGAAAGAGAATTCTTTAAATCAAGAAAACTATGCACATTCACACTTCAATCACTTTATAAATTTATAAATTCAAACAATGTAATTTGGGCAAAACCCCAACTTGCAAATCATGAAATTCTTTAATAAAATTTAAGTTTTGGGCACAAGAACGAAAGATTTGTCCTTGTTCAAATCCCACATACCTTGGATGAAGAACTAGATGAATAAACTTGCTTTTGAGATTCTGTTTGTACTCTTGAAGGAGGGTTCTTGGAATTCTTGAGTTGGAAATCTTGAATCTTGAACTTATTTGGAAAAAAGACGGTGGAATTCTTGAGATTCTTGAAGATGAGTATTGAACTTAGGGTTTTCAATTGAGAGAAAGTTGATGAAATTTTGCCTAAAGTGCTTGCAATAGGCTTTAATCTTGTGTTTAGACGGAATAGGGGTGGGGGAAATTGACTTAATTTCCCCTTTGGACATGGATCTTTAATGACTGAAATAAAATATGCCCAGTGACGCATAGGTCGACACACTACGTCGATGGTACCAACGCGATATTCGATGCGTCGCACCAAGTTAGCGTCAACTTACTGGAATTTGACTCTGGTAGCTGGGGAAAACATTAACCAATGTGATAGTCGACGTGGCGTGCCAAGATCACGTTGGTTCACTATTTTGGAATTCCAAAGGAGCTTCAAACGAAGTCCAAAAAATTTGAAACTTGCTCAGGTTCACCTATTGACCTTCTTGATCATGAATTAACTTAAATATCCACAATTAACGAACGTCTAGGTCGCAAAACGATATTACCAAATTTTGAAGGATAAAAGTAAAACTAAGTCTGAATACTTAGTTAGAATTTTCTAAGTCTGGGGCCCCTTAACAAACTTAAGGACTGAATTAAGCTAGAAATTTGTAGGTTCTTACAATATCTCCCCCTTGGGAACCATTCGTCCTCAAATGTGGCTAACGAAACTGAGATGCTGAAAACTGAGGAATTTAAGGCTATAAGCTATCATGCACAACTGAAATAAACTGAATAGCTGAATCTTAAACATAATGAGCTACTGAACTGATCTGCGAGTGCATGAATTCTCATGAAAAATAGCTATATGGCTGAGATAGAAAGGAGAGTGTCAACTTATGAGTAACCATTACTTTAGGCTGGACCTGTTTTCGCGAGAAATAGATGATAGGTTTACGACATGCAAACTTGGTGTATTACAACATCCCCCTTTGGGATCATTCATCCCCGAATGATACTGATTTAGTTGAACTACTAGGAAAAGATTGAGATGGTACACAAGATACTTACAAACTAAATTATGACTTAATATCTGAAACTGAAACTGATGCGTGAACTGAGTTGAATTCACAATTTACATAGATGCAAACACATTACCTCTTATAATAAAGATACGCACGAGACTGCGGATAGTAAAACTCGGTGGAAAGTTGGGAATTTATAGGAGCTTATCTGATTTATTACTAAGCAGGATTACAAACTATATGAACTAGATCATACTGAATGGCCATACTCAAATGGAGTATTTCTTTAGCACTCTTCTACGAAATTCTATTAACATTAGGGAGCAAAGAATTTTGGGCATGATCTGAACAAGACATCTGACTAAGAAATCACAACATTGATACAATTCTACAGTTTGAAACATAGACATATAGATTATAAGCTAGGTTAGAGTTTCTAGGCCTTAGGCAAAGCAACTTCTTACTTTCAAGCTTAGCAACTCTTCTCAAATACTCCCTCAACTATACTATTCCCCTTAAATACCATACTCAGTTGATTCAACTTCTAATTCTCACATGGGCATTGATAAACCTATCTACTAAGGTCTAAACTAAACTAAGTCCTCTCACCATGGTCAAGCCTAACTCAAAATCATGGGGTACTACATATAACACCACAACTGAACTGGACTACCAATGTAATATGCGATACGTCTTATTGCTCACTACAAACACAATATACGATGCGCCGCAACCATATCGCATTGTCTCACTATTTTTACCATCCAAATAGATCTCAAACCTCGCCCGAAAAATCTAAAACGTACACGAGATATGCTATTTATAACCCCGACCATAAATTCACTTAAGGATTTACATTCTAAGGTCGGGAAGGTTGGAAACTAATGCGTACCACATTCATCCACTTATACACCAGCATGACATTCAAGCCTATTGTTATAACCACATATAAACGTCTAAACAAACACCCATAATAGCATACTCCTCATATTCTCTAAACCTCTATCACAACAACTCCCACGCACTACCCCAAGAACATACACACACAAATTTCAACTAACCACAACATGTATTAAAGACTTGGCCTCAACCTTACTTCACACTTATGGCCTTAGCTAAAACAAGCATACAATGATCTTTTATCAACAAGAAACATTTACTCATCACCACTATCATTATATAAGGAGAAGTCACTGAAAGGTTAAAAGATGAGACCTTGAAGCATAGACGGATACTATACGTAACTTGACACTTAACTGAGGCCTGGGGAATATAGAATCAACATCATAGGTTCATCAAAGAGATCTAAATTGAGGGCATACATGGCTATAAGCTGAATATCACTTATCATTAGGAGTGTGGCATGAGTTATGAGAACTAAGCATACTATAAAGCATGAGTACATAATTCATGAGCTACATGACCTAAATTTGGAGTTCATAAATTCCTGGAACATGATTCATACTGCAAAATGAATTGGATCTCCTCATACTAGGGACTATAAGAGTACATGATTTTCAATGATATACATGAACAGAACTATGATCATAGAGCTGACATGTAAGACATGAGTAGACATCGTGATGGCTGGCGTACTAATACTGAAATAATAATAAGCCGAGCATCATCCTCCTACACGGGCAGCACTATTAGAATCTAAGAATCTGACTTGGTTACTTATCCTATCATCTCCCCCTTAGCTTTAAGCAATCATTCTAAGTCTGTGGAACCCCTTTACTAAACTCTAACTAAGATGCAACCACTTCACTCTACAGTTCGGGGGTATAAAAATACACGTAAATAATAGAGCTTAACCTAAAAGACTACACCTGAAAGTGTAAAACCCACTGCCAATACTTCCTTCTGAAATACAATTCTATCTTTCTATAGCTCGTATAACAACTTAAACACTTACTAACTTAAGATCTTTATGGGTATCACTATGTCTTGAGTTCACACCATCTAGAACGTCAACTATTATTTCTATTTGCTTAATCTTCAAGGATTCAAACTTAGATTCTAACACTTAACACAGATATCATCAATCTTTAATAGACCATGCTGCTCTTTGTCATAGCTTACTAATATCACATCTTTAAACTTATATTTCTAAACCACGAGAATCAAGATCATACCAAAAGGGCTCAACATCATCTACCATAACTCCTTAACTTAGCTATTAAGAACATCATATACCACATAGCCTCATTCATACTTATCAATTCAAGGGTACTACTAACCACTCATCACTTAATAAATTTCAAAAAAAATAAAGCCCCTTATCACCTTGGGCACATCTTTACATCATACCTGTAACATTATATTAAATTATAAACAAATAAACTTAAGTTCTTGCATACACTACTCAAGCCTACTAGATCAATTCCATACAACTAGACACACTAACCAAGAAATCATTACATCTACCTTGATGACTATCTATTATTCAAACTTAGTATCTAGTGCTAGGCATGATTAACAACACAACCTCACATACTAATCTCACTTAGAATCTATAGAATAAAACATCAAGAAACACCAATCCACTAGAACTTCATAACAACAATAATCGATCATAATCATATGGCCTATCTTATCATAATCCATTAACACATCCTCCTTCTACACATCATTGCTATTTACCCTTCTATACATCTAGATTACTATCATAGCTCCTTAAGTTTCAACTAAAACTCCTTTTTGCAACCTCAAGGGAAGCCTAAATTAACAACACTAAACCACCAAGTACTTCATTAATATCTTGTACCTTTCAACCACAATAAATACCATCAATAACTCCTTCCGTACTTCAAGCAAACAACAATTCACCTTAACTAATAACTCATTCTCTACCTTTCACTAATCAAACACACCAAGATATATCACCATAACATAAAATCTATAGCATGCATAAGTTTATCTCTATACTTTTTATCAATCGCCATTCCCACTTTTCTTGTCACTGCACTTTTATACCCATACTTCCAACTATAAGAAGGTTCTACTACTTATGAATCATAACACTGAAGGTCATAATATCCCTTGAATGAACACTTTATCTAGAAATCTAGGTTTATACTATCTCCTCTCATGAGCATTATCTGTATAAAATGGTTAATGGGAAATCTGAATACATATCTAATTTTGTCTCAACTGAACAACATAAAAGGATGAGGACATAAATTTCAACTTAAGAAACTTAACATACTAGGGAGCTCTTCTCAAGTCCCTTATTGTGTGACTTCTAAAACTTCTGCTAGCAAATCTGAGAGCATTATCTAGGGAGAAACTAGAACTTGCTAATTATGTTATCTCGAGAATAAGTCATAAATGAAGAATTTTGGGGTAACACACGAGTATGCAGAAGGTTCTGAAGGAACAACTTTATAGCACAATCTAGAGTATGAAAGAAAGGAAATGTTTCTTAAATGCCTCGTAGCCTCTCGAAGAAAAGTACAAGTGTCTCTGTACCATTCCACAAGACTCTACTAGACAGGACTTCACAGACACCCTAGGATATTTGAATCTTATGCTCTGATACCAAGTTAGTAACACCCTGAAAATGGGTCCCGAGACATCACACGGTGCTTAGGACCACAGGTGATCCTAAGCTAACCCTTTCTACTGGTGTAACTCATGAGCAACTGAAATATATACGAAAGTATGACAGAATAATGCAGAAGATAAATCTTTTCTAAATATGCTCAATAAAAATCTATATTGAATTAATACATCTCTAATTATACAAGGCAAACCTTGAATCAACTACCTCACTCTACTGACTGTCTATGGAGCTTCTACTAATACTAACTATAGGTAGATCGGACATGACCCCCAGCTATCCCTAATCAATACGATTGAATAAAGGAGACAATACAAAATTATACTTGACTTGAGTCCTCAAATTAAAAGAACCCATCACCTGCTGATTGGAAGCTGCAAACTGTCTGAGTCTGAATGTGCATACTAAAACTTGTACCTACATTAAGAGACAATGTAGCACATAGACATATATGTGGATCAGTACTTTGAGGATGTAATGAGTATATGGGGGTGAATGCATAAGTAAAAACATATCTCATAATCATTATTTATAAAATAATGCATGCTAAATATAAGTGATTCACATAAGCTGAAATATCTGAAATACTGAAATATGTACCAATAAGAAGTGAAGCATGCTTTATAAATCTCGTGAGACACAATATTTAGTTCTAAAGTTGTACTTGAATTCTCTTGTTAAAATCATACTGCCTAAGTGCAGAAAGGACTCACTCTTTGAATCTAACTTCGTAAGCCTTTACACTTAGCTTTATAAAAACTTTTCTATCATTCTTTTCTTTTGAAACTTAGAGACTTTGGGATCTTTGGAAATCCTTTTGGAACTTTGGGACTTAGGGACGTTGGGCTTGGGAGTTTCTTTTAACCGACATAAATCATGTGAGCTAACATGGAATCCAACGTCTTGCCCACGTTGGGGAGAGCTGTTCTACCCTTTCCATCAGAAGAGAACCTTAACTTTAGTGATCACTATCTTAGCCCACTGTGGGCAAATCAGAAAACTACGATGGTACGTAGTTCTAGCGCAAGAGACCTTGGAATCATACCCAACTCGGTGCTAAATACTACTTGCATACTTATTGCTCAAAACTTTTTAGAAAAATCCACCTTTCAATAGCACAAGGGTCTATAATGAAAACCAAATATGCTTTTCTTTACTTTGAATCATGAACTAGATGAATAACGTGGATTTCCTATTTTAGCTTAGGATCAAAAGATCAAATCTTTCTTAAAAATCAACTTTCTTCAATACCAAGACTGAAACTAGGGGTGTACAGACTAAACCGTCAAGTAAAATCAAACCGACGAACCAAACCAAATCGAGAAAAAAAACTGACTTATGGTTTGGTTTGGTTGGTTTGGCGTTAGAAAAAAAAACATTCTTGGTTTGGTTTGGTGTTGACAAAAAAAAGTCAAACCGAACCTGAATCAAACCAACATATATATATATATATATAATTATATTATAATTATATATATATATATATAATATTATAATTATAATTATAATTATAACATTTTACACATAAAATATTAATTATAATCTACTTTTTAAATACTTTTTCAACTAGTTTCAGTAATTTTCACTAATTTGAAAGTAGATGTAGACATATATTCAAATTTGGGCCTTTAAGTTGTAATATTTGTCCATTAATTGCTAATTAAATGATTCAAAATCCAATATAAATTTAAAACCTAAACCTTTCACTCTCCATCTCACTTTTTAGTTTCAAGAGAGTTTTCTGCTCCTCATTTTTTCATAATTGTGATTTTTCATTAGCACATGAGTGAAAACATATATTTGATCTAGTCTTCGATCACAATATAATTGTAAAAACTAAAGATTATAAAAAAAAACCGATAAAACTCAAAAAAATAAAAAAAATGAAAGAACTGACTAAAACCTAAATCGAAAAAACTAATTTTATATTGATTTGATTTGATTTATAGTTTTAATAAATTGACATGATTGGTTTATTTTTTTTTATAAAAACCGAACCAACCCGACCTATGTACATCCCTAGTGATAAGTCAAGTGGCTAATTTTTCAACTTCCAATGAAATAAATAAATAAATAATAAAGACATATATAGATCAGTGTACGGACCTATCAAATAGAACTATGTAAATTATATGGAATTTGATTCATAAATATTTGTGCAGTTAAAAACATATATCAGTGTACTGACCTATCAAATGGAATCAAGCAAACCATATAAAATTGGATTCATAAATATTTGTGTTTTCATAAATATAGGCAATGTCCTAGCCTATCAAATGGAACCATGTAAGTTATACGAAATTGAATTCATAAATATTTGTACAGTTATAAACATATATCAGTTTACTGACCTATCAAATGGAACCAGACAAACCATATAATATTGGATTCATAAATATTTGTATTCTCATAAATATAGATCAGTGTACTAGCCTATTAAATGAAATCATGTAAGTTATACGAAATTGAATTCATAAATATTTGTGCAGTTATAAACGTAGATCAGTGAGCTAATTTATTATAAATATTTGTACAGTTATAAACATACATCAAAGTGTTAACCTATCAAATGAAACTAAGAAAACCATATAAAATTGGATTCATAAATATTTGTGTTGTCATAAATGTAGATCATTGTACTAACCTATCAAATGAAACCATGTAAATTGTACAAAATTAAATTCATAAATATTTGTATAGTTATAAACAAAAATAAGTGAGCTAACTGACTTATCAAATAGAATCATGTAAATTAGTTATATGGGATATGATCCTTAAATATCTGTGTAGTTATAAGCAAAGATCTATGAGATTACCTAGTTATCAAATGAAATCATGTAAAACATACGAAACTGAATTCATAAATATTTCTGTAGTTGTAAACATAGATTAGTGAGCTGACCTATCAAATGGAGCCATACAAAATATATAATAATAAATTCATAAATATTTGTGCAATCATAAATGTAGTTCAATGTCATGGACAATCAAATGAAACCATGTAAATCATATGAATTGGATTTGCAATATTTGTGTAGTTATAAACGTAGATTAGTGAGATGACCTACATTTTGATATCTCTCGTTTCGTCTATCCAACTTATACATGAGTGGCTTTAGGTGGATCATTAAGATATTACATTATGTATGTAAAATCAATATATATATATATATATAGGATTGTACAGACCAAACCGTCAAGTCAAACCAAATCGAAAATTAAACAAACCGAGAAAAAACCGACTTATGGTTTGGTTTGGTTGGTTTGGCGTTTGAAAATAAAATGACTATTCTTGATTTGGTTTGGTGTTAACCAAAAAAAAAGTCAAACCAAACCCAAATCAAACCGACATAATACATACATATATATATATATATATATATATATATATATAT
>NW_025837989.1:77195-138181 GCF_002878395.1 Capsicum annuum | reverse complement strand
AAAAAAAAAAACGAAAGAACCGACTAAAACCTAAACCGGAAAAATCGATTTTATGTTGGTTTGATTTGGTTTATAGTTTTAATAAACCGACATAATTGATTTGATTTTTTTCAATAGAAAATCAAATCAACCCGACCTATGTACACCCCTAACTGAAACTTAGGGCTTACAACTAATACTTGGAGATCATGTCAAATCATCATAACTTCATGCTCATAATAATAGTCTTGAAATAATTTAACAATTCAAGTCAAAATAATGAAATCAAAATCACAATGTCATGCTTAAAAATTCAACTAGAAATCTTTAATCAAATTCTCAACTCATTCACATAGTATTCAAATTTTGAAAGAGAATTCTTTAAATCAATAAAACTATGCACATTCACACTTCAATCACTTTGTAAATTCATAAATTCAAAAAATGTAATTTGGGCAAAACCCCAACTTGCAAATCATGAAATTCTTTAATAAAATTCAAGTTTTGGGCACAAGAACGAAAGATTTGTCCTTGTTCAAACCCCACATACCTTGGATGAATCACTAGATGAATAAACATGCTTTTGAGATTTTGTTTGTACTCTTGAAGGAGGGTTCTTGGAATTCTTGAGTTAGGAATGTTGAATCTTGAACTTATTTGGAAAAAGGATGGTGCAATTCTTAAGATTCTTGAAGATGAGTATTGAACTTAGGGTTTTCAATTGAGAGAAAGTTGATGAAATTTTGCCTAAAGTGCTTGTAATAGGCTTTAATCTTGTGTTTAGATGGAAAAGGGCGGGAGAAATTGACTTAATTGCCCCTTTGGACGCGGATCTTTAATGACTGAAATAAAATATGCCCAGCGAGGCGCAGATCGACGCGCCACGTCGATGGAACCTACGTGATATCCAACGCGTCGCGCCAAGTTAGCGTCGACTCACTGGAATTTTATGCTGGTTCAGTGTTTTGGGATTTCAAAGGAGCTTCAAACGAAGTTCAAAAAATCTAAAACTTGCCCGGGTTCACTTATTGACCTTCCTGATCATAAATTAACTTAAATATCAACAATTAACGGATGTCTAGGTTGCGAAATGGGATTTTCAACTTTCAAAGGCTAAAAGTAAAACTAAGTCTGAATATTTAGCTAGAATTTTTAAGTCTGGGGCCCCTTAACAAGCTTAAAGGACTGAATTAAGCTAGAAATTTATGGGATCTTACATTATATATATGTTCTTTCCATTGAAATGTTGGAGTCGTTTGTTAGAGTGTATAAAAATAATATCGAAATAGAATGTATTAATAATGTTTGCATTACTAATGTTTATATTAGTAATATTGATATTATTTAAAATTATTTCTTATACATTGCTTGGTGTGATGTGTTGGAACTTACCTTTTCAATCCTGATATATTTTTAAAAAAAATAAAAAAAATTACATATATATTCTAAGATTCATCCGAAATTTAGCACGGGCTCAATATATGTTTTTTTTTTGTCTTAATTTATGTGAAACTAATAAAATTTAGATAATCAACCATATATTTAATATGTTTTTAGATATTTTAAGTTGTTAACTATTGTAATTTATAATATTTTTATGTAATTTTTAAATAATATACGTTACTCTCCTTGTTCAAACTTTTGTGGCATTGATAGTCAATTATATTTTTAAAATAACTGAAGTTTTTAATTATTGTTATTTATAATACTTTGCTTCTATTCCAATTCAAGTGACACTAATATAATTTTGAGAGTCAATTAAATATTTTATATCTTTTTAATTTTTTAAGTTATTAATTATTGTGATTTATAGTATTTTTTTTTACATGTTTTTTGAAATATATAATAGATTAAATTATTTTTAAATATTTTAAGTTGTTAACTATTGTAATTTATAATACTTTTTATGTAATTTTCAAATAATATATGTTATTTTCCTTATCCAAATTTTTGGGTCATCAATAGTCAATTCTATTTTTTTAATAATTTAAATTTTTAATTATTGTGATTTATAATACTTTTTCTATTCCAATTTAAGTGGCACAATGTTTTGATGGATATAATAATTAATTAGGGGTGATTTAGTAAAATCACAATTGAACAAGCAAAATAAACATGTCTGAAATGACTTACAACAACTAACTAAAAGTGGTATAGCAAAATTACTATAAGCAAAATAATTGTAAAAAAATTTAAGTGGACCTCATATAAGACGTCAAGTTACTTTAAAACATCAAGAGTTAATTATCATTTTATATATTTTATCTTTTCTATTAAATATTATTAATTTTTTAATATTTAGATGACTTATCATAATTAATTAGGGGCGATATAGTAAAATCACGGTTAAAGTAGCTGAAGGAAATATGTCATAAATGTCTATTTTACCTTTTTAATTAAATATTATTAATTTCTTAATATATAAATAATTTATAATAATTAATTAGGGGTGATATAGTAAAATCACGGAGTAAGCAGCTGTCAAACCTTCTCTTCTATATAATAGAAAAGTAAACAGCAGCAAAAAGTATAGGGAAAAAAGAAAGTATCCCTAAACTATAGATGAAATTATAGGGATACGCCTTAACGTGGGTCCTAGTACTTCCCCAATAACTTTTTTTTGTTGTATTTCCTTGCATCTTATTTGTCACGATTCAAAAATGAGGATAATGATGGCACTTGTCACGGCATACCTTGACAAGTAAGCCTATTACCCAAACTGATACAAAAAGAGAAAAATACAAAAATATCCCAAGGTAAGGCTTCTAGAACGAAGTCGAACCATACAAGTAATCATAACAATGCGGAAAAGACTATCAAAAATATCGATCGTTCCCAAAACCAGTTGTCAACAGTGTAAGAACTACTAATACAATTCAAGAGTCAAATACATTAGAAAAATGCCCACAAAGGAATAATATCTATCTCCGAATACTAATAAATACATGACTACTATAGAAAGATAGAGGTGAACTTATGATGCATGAATGTTCAACCACTACCTTGGAAGCTCCAAAAATCACCTGAGTCAATCAAGCTGAGGCACACTCGAGCTAGGAACTGCACCGAAAGAGCGCAGTTGTAACACCCCGCATTTTTGGGCTAAATATTGAACCATCGTTCTTATGTATGTAAAATGTAATCCCATAATTTACTTTTGAATTCATCTATCATGATCTTTATCTTAGTTTGTGAAGTGATTTTGAGGTGAAAATTAATCATAGAAATCGCTTAGAACAAAGTTGAGCTAAGAGCCTTTGATTCGTCCAAACTTTGGAATTTGATTCTACAAGGGTCTACTTTAAACATATATAACTTTTGATATACATAGAATTTTTCAGCTCAAGACCCACCAAATTGTAGGTAATTGAGTTATCTTTCCAACAATATCAATTTCGCCTTAATTTGATACCCGAGCAAAAAGTTATGACCTTTTTCGTAAGAAGCAGTAAGGGGTTGCGATAGCCCTGCGCCGCGAGGGCTATTCAACCTGACTAAGAGCCGCTCCACGATGATGGTTTCCATGGTAAAAAGAGTCCAAAGGGAAGTTTATTCCTTTACCCCCAACCCCAACCGTCCAAACATGATTTATAACTCAAAAAAGGGCATTATTTGCCTGTCTTTCTCACAACAATTCACGTAAAAATCCTCCCCTTTCCCATAAACAAAGTTCAAGGTTTTCTCTCAAAAACACAAAGAATTCAAGCTTCAATTTCAAGATTCCTTCAAGAAATCTAAGATTTCAAGCTTCCACGTTCAATAATTCTTCAAGAAATATCAAGAATAAAGATTCTTTCACAAGTTCATCATTCAAGTTTCAAGATTCAAGCTTTCTTCACGTTTCAAGAAAATTAAGGTATGTGGGGTTATGAATAAGGATACTCCTTTCATCCTTGTGCCCAAAAACATGAGTTTCAATATAGGGTTCATACCCAATTATCATAATTTGAAGATTATGATGTTACAAATGATTAAATGTTGAATTGCATGTCTAAGTTCATATCTTTATGCATGTGATATAATTTTACATATTTTCAATTGAGTTTTAAGCATGATATTGTGATTCTTGATTTCAGTATTTTGATATTGTTGAATTATTTCAAGAAGTATATTGAGCATGACGTTTTGCTATGAATTTTCATGAGTTTAAAGCATGAGTTTTAAGCCGTAAGTCTAAGTATTGATCTTTCAAGAAGATTATGATCTTAAACCTCTTTTATAAGTTGTTTACCAAGGTATAAGGAAGAAATTGATCTTTTGATCCAAAGCTAAGATAAGGAATCCACATTGTTCATATAGTTTATGATTTAAAGAAAGAGAAGCACAATTGGTTTTCATTATAAATCCTTGTGCTATTTTAAGGTGGATTTCCTAAAAGTCTGAGCATATAAGTATGGGAGTAGTATTTAGCACCGAGTTGGGTATGATTTCAAGGTATCATGCCCCAGAACTACGAGCCACCGTAGATTTAAGTGCCCATAGTGGGCTAAGTCAGTGATCACTTAAGATAAGGTTCTATTCTAATGGCAAGGATAGAACAGCTCTCCCCAACGTGGGCAAGATGTTATACTCCATGACAGCTCACACGGTTTATGTCAGATAGTAGAAACTCCTAAATAGAAAGAGTAAAAGTACAACTTTTAGAACTAAGTATTTTGACTCATAAAGATCTTCTATGCTTTACATACTGATGTTTTATTATTTCACTGTATATGTTTTATTCGAGCCAAGGTAAGCCATTTACACTTAGCATGCATCCTTTACAAGTTTATATGAACATTGAGTTATTGTTTTCACTTATGCATTAACCCTCACATGCTCAGTACATTTCAAAAGTACTGATCCACATCTACGTCTATATGCTACATTGTTCAATAATATAGGTACAAGTTGTAGCGTGCACACCATAATCAGATAGTTGCAGCTTCCAGTCAGCAGGTGAGGAGCCCTTTTGATTCAAGGGTTCGAGTAAGTCATAGTTCGAGTAGCATTTTTTTCTTTATTCATCATATTGATTCAGGATAGCTGGGTGTCATGTCCAGGCTACCTATAGTCAATACTAGTAAAGGCTTCATAGATAGTCAGTGGAGTAGTGTATTTAATTCTAGTTTATTTTATATAATCAGAGTTGTAATCATTTAAATATAGTTTTTTATTGACCATATTCAGAAAAGATTTATCTTTTGCATTTTTCTTCCGGATTTATGTATTTTAAATCAGTTGCTCACGAGTTATGCCAGTATAAGGGTTAGCTTGGGATCACTTGTGGTCCTAAGCACCTTGTAACATCCAGGGAGTAGTCTTGGGGTGTTACAGTAGTAGGCATGAGTACGGTCCACTTATAATCAGTAGGTATCATAGGTCAACCAAGCAAAGTAGTAAATAAAGCATACAAAATATACACTAAGGGCACGTCACCTACAATTAGAAAATATTCCACAACGGTAGCCCACACCTCTTGAAGTAACAGTTGTAATATATCACATATATTGCAACATCACAAAAAGATAGAACACAAGTATGCATTATATCACATATAAGTAGAACAAGAGGAAACATGCATATACAAGATCATCAAATACAAGTAAAAGAAGATAAGATAATTACATAAATGACAAGTTAATATGGAAATACAACACAATATAAACACAATAAAGTAAGTGCAATGTATATGATGATGATGATGCATGAAGTCGTCACACAACCTCTTAGATTGTCACACAATCTCCGTATAAATCTACGGAGGCAAACCTCCCAACGCGGGACCCATGGACGGTTTTTCAACCCGTATACAATCCACATATATCATATCTTCTCCCTCGAAAAGGTGTTATTAGGTGTTTCCAGTGTTGGTGGTACCAATGTTTCATGAATGAGTATGATATGAAAATGTAATGCTCACAACCAATCATAATGAGTATCTTCACAACCAACCACATGATATATTTCCACAACCAACCATATGATATATTTCCACAACCAACCACAATGATACATTTCCACAACCATATGAGCCAATATCTACTCATTATTTTCGTTTCATCCATGAATTTCCACATGTTTCATATGTCAATAAAGTATGAATATAATCACAATACACCAATGGTACCTCATTAACCATTTTAACAATACAATACAATTATTCACATGTATTCAAAGCTATCAATATCACATAGGACTCCACTTGATCACACATATCACATAATATCTCAATTTCGATAATTATATCACATATAGGCAACACAGGCACAAAACTTAGATAGTCATTTTTCATGATTAGTTCTCACCCTTAACATGTATTTTGTATCATCATTTACTACCCATCCCAGTCTGAAAGAGTTAAGCCATAACCTACCTTAAAAGCCGAAACCGGTTCGCTACACTTCAAACCAATGACATTACTTTTCACAAACAATCTCAAACTCTACTAAAAACATCAAATATGAAATCTACGTGCCAAAACAAAACCTACGACACCCATATTGTCTACTTTTGGTTCGGGGTCAAAATGGAACTCCGAAACGGATTTTGAAAAAAAGGAAAAAATTGAAGCTTTATTAAAAAACATGTTTCCCATATTTTTAGGAACCTACATCTGAAAACCTAAATTAAATCGAGTAAAAAATGAGGTTCAAATCGAAGAAAAATTATTTTTGAGCTTTACCGGGTAAATTCTTTGAAATTCGATTTAAACTCAAGAATTGAAGTTTTTATAAGGTTAAATTGATGAAAAAATAGTAATTATAAGAAAAAAAATATTATTCAAGTGAAAAGGAGTGAAATTAGAGTTTAAAATCAAACCTAAGATTTTTGGAATTTTGAGAAATTTATCAAGAAATTACTAAGAAAATGGTGACTTCTTACCTTAAATCCGTAATAAAATCAAGAAATAGGTGTTAATCTAGCTTTCCAAGCTCCCACTAGCTTCACTTTTAAGCTCTCATACTATTTTAGGGTTTAACTCTCAAGAGGCAAGATGGAAAATGAGCAAAATGGACCTAAAAACTATTTTAATAGTGCTGAAAATCTGCACTAGTAAGGAAAAAGTGTTCGGAGTATGATATATGCAAACAAACTATGTAATCACACTAAATTCGACGTTCCAAATGCATTGGCGATGTTGGATTTTCAAAAAAAAAATCATTTTCAAAAAGTTGACCACCGACACTCGAAATTTCAACTTTTCAAACAAGGATTGAAATGAGATTTAAAAGCCGTAAAATTACACCAAATATGCTAACACCCTAAAATTGATATTGCGGATCTGCTGGCGAATTTGGATTTTCCATTCGAGGTCGTTTCGATTAAATGTGGGTCCCACATTCATATTTCTAATTTTTCAACTTTCCAACCAATAGGTCGAAATGAACTCGGGTGCACCAGGACCCAAGCCAAAGGTCTACCTAGCCTAAAATCTATATTCGGAGTTGTTGGCATAGTTCATTCGTCCATCCGTCACATGAATCAAAAGATATCCACATAAGTTAAAAATAAGGCTCTCGGAGCCACCAAAAATCACAATATCGCATAAATGATACCAAAATACATCGAAAATTATGCCAATCACTCCCACACCCCAGAAATACCATGATGCAACTATGGGGAGGGTAAAATAGTTAAATCACACAAAATTACAAATTTCATATATGTTGTCAAATTTTTAGGTCGTTACATCATCCACCACTAAAAATCTAGTTCGTACTTGAACTAAGGTTAAAGAAATACTTGAATCAATAAAGAGTTGAGGATAAAAACTATGCATATCAGACTCGACCTCCCAAGTAGCTTCATCTACAGGTCGATGTCTCTACTGAACCTTAACCACAGAGATCACTCTAGAGCGCAAACGCCTAACATCCCTAGACAAATGAATATCGACTCCTCAACAAATGACAACCGCTCATTTAACTGAACTAACTCCCAACGAATAATATGAGACTCATCCAGAATGTAACGACGAAGCATACAAATATGAAAAATTGGATGAACAGTTAATAGATCAGGGGGCAAAGCCAAATCATAAGCCGCATCACTAACAGTCTAAAGAATCTCAAATGGACCAATACACTTGGGGCTAAGCTTTTCCCTCTTCCCAAACCTCATAACACCCTTCATGGGTGAAACTCGAAAGAAGACACGATCACCAACACTAAATCTCAAGGCACGAATTCTACGATCAACATAGCACTTTCACCTACTCTAAGCCACTCTAAGTCTATCCTCAATGACTCAGACTCTATCCCAAGACTTACGAAGCAAGTCTGTACCTCGAGGTCTCACCTTTGAACCATCAAAACAACTCACTGAGAGCGACAACGCCTACCATACAATGCCTTAAAAGGAGCCATATCAATACTGGAACGGTAGATATTATTATATGCAATCTCTGTTAAAGCCAAAAGTTTCTCCTACTGGCCACCAAAATCTATCACGTATGCGCGGAGCATCTTCTAAAACTTGGATAATCCGCTCTGATTGGTCATTAGTCTGGGATGAAATGCTATGCTAAGATCAACTTGAGTACAAAACTCATCCTGAAAAGTTTTCCAAAAGTGAGATATGAACACAAATCCTCGATCTGAAATAATGGACACCGACGCACCATAAAAATGCATAATTTTACGAATGAAGATAGGGGCTAACCCCTCAGCACTGAATGAGACCCGAACCAGAATAAAATGAGTTAACTTGTTCAATAGATCCACGATGACCCAAACACTGTCAGAACTATGAGATGTATGAGAAAAACCATTCACAAAGTCCATAGTGATTCGTTCCTACTTTCTCTCGAAAATGGGCAACCTCTGAAGTAATCTACCAGCTCTCATATGCTCGGACTTCACCTGTTGGTAATAAAGGCAATGAGCTACGAAGTCTACCATCTCTCGCCTCATACCACCCCACCAATAGTGTTGTCTCAAATTATTATACATCTTAGTCATACCTGGATGGATAGAATATTTAGGACAGTGGGCCTCCTCTAAGATCAAACTAATCTAATCACCCATTCTCAATACACAAACTCGGCCTCTAATCTGCAAAACTCTATATGAATCAAGAGAGGCTTCCTTAGCCTCCCTACTAAACACCTTATCTCGAATCAACCTCAATTCAACATCATCAAACTAATGAGCTCGAATCTGCTCCATCAAAGAAGATCTAGCCTCTACAAAATCCAAAACATACCTAAGTGTCAAAATATCAAGCCTAACCATTATTTTAGCTAAAAAATGAACCTCTAAAGCCAAAAGCCTCTCTTGGGTCAAAAGATGCGCCAAGCTACCCATGCTAGTCGACTTTCGACTCAAGTTATTTGCAACCACATTAGCTTTGCCCGAATGATAGAGAATAATCAAGTCATAATCCTTAAGTAACTCAAGCCAACAGCGCTACCTCATATTAAGATCTCGCTGGGTGAAGAAGTACTGAATGTAACGATGATCTGAGAAGATCTCACAAAAAACTCCATACAAGTAGTGCCTTCACAACTTTAAGGCAAACACAACTGTGCATAGCTCCAAATCATGGGTAGGATAATTCCTCTTAGAAGGCTTCAACTGATGAGATGCATACGTAATCACCTTACCCTCCTGCATCAACACAACATCGAATCTAACAACAAAAGCATCACAAAATATGATAAAGCCCACACCCTCCTTGGGCAAAGCCAAATAGGAGTTGAAGTCAACAAATCCTTGATCATTTGAAAGCTCGCCTTATAAGCATTGGACCACTAAAAAGAAATCTTTTTCTGGGTCAACTTGGTCAATGGAGCTACAAGAGATGAAAAAGCCTCAACAAAACACTAATAATAGCTTGCTAAGCCAACAAAACTCTGAATCTCAGTGAATGAAGTAGGTCAAGCCCAATCACAAACCGTGATAATCTTGGTTGGATCAGCCATAATACCTTTCTTAGTCACCACATGATCTAAGGAAAAAACAGACTCTAACCAAAATTCACACTTAGAGAACTTCACATACTTCTCATCTCTCAGTCTCTGAAGCACAATCCACAAATGCACCTCATGCTCAGCCTCACTCTTGGAATACACCGAGATATCATTTATAAATACAATAACAAAAGAGTTGACATATGGTTGAAATACCCGGTTCATCAACTCCATGAACGCAACAGGGGTATTGGTCAACCCAAAAGACATGACCAAGAACTTATAATGACCATATCAAGTCCAAAAAGTTGTCTTCAGAATATCCGAAGCTCTAATCCTCAATTGGTGATAACCAGATCTTAAATCAATCTTTGAAAACACCACAGCACCTAAAGATGATCAAACAAATCATTAATGTGAGGAAGAGGATACTTATTCTTAGCCATCACCTTATTCAAATGTCGATATCAATACACATCTGCATAGACCCATCTTTTTTCTTCCCAAAAAAGACAGGCTCGCCCCAAGATGAAATACTAGGTTGAATAAATCCCTTATTCAGTTTCTTCAATTTTTGTTGGGGCCATCCTATAAGGAGGAATAAAAATGGGCTTGGTGCCCGCTCAACATCAATAGAAAATCAATATCTCGATCCGAAGTCATACCAGGCAAGTCCATAGGGAACAGATCCAAAAACTCATGAACAACATCGACAGAATCCAAGGAAGGAGGTGAAACAACACTGGTGCTATGAATAAGAGTTACGAATGATAAACATCCTCCCTTAATCAATTTACAAGCCAGAACATAAGATATAATCCTCTTAGGACCAGAATGAAGTGCACCCTTTCAAGCTAGCTTTGGCATACCCAAGAAAGCTAAAGTCATAGTCTTAGCAAAACAATCTAAGACAACATGATAAGGAGACAACCAATTCATACCCAAAATAACATCAAAATCAACCATATCTAACACAAGCAAGTCTACCAAAGTCCCATGCCTAACATAAGTCACAACACGATATCGGTACACTCAATCCACTACTAAAGAATCACCTACTGGGTAGATACACAAATAGGAATGACAAGAGGCTCACTAAAAAAATCAAAACCCAAATCAAAATATACAAACATATAGGAGAAAATTGATCCGGGATCAAATAATATAGATGTAGGTCTAAAATAAATGAGGACGGTACCTGTGCTCACAATATTAGAAGCCTCTGCCTCAGGTCTTTCTGGTATAGCATAACACTGACCACGACCACCCAACCATAGGCTCCACCTTTTTTACCTCTCGTACCTCTTGTAAAACCCCTACCTCTCACAACTTAAATAAGAGTTGCCTGAATTACCCAATGGGGACAGTCCCTGGCCACATGGCCAATCTCATCACATATATAGCAACCTTTATGACCATCCGCAATAGAAGCAGGTACAACTGGGCCTGAACAGCCACCCTATACTGTTAAACTATAAGATCCACCACCTGAACTCTATAAATCCACCACTGGCCTACCATAGTATCCATGAAAACCTCTAAAATGTCTACCCCGAGAGGTTTGAATCCTGAGATCACCAAAACATCACATTTTTCTGGTGCCTCGCTGAGATGTACTAAGAATACCCTCTTTCATCTTAGCATAATCCACTATACTTTGGAAAGAAACCCCAAACATAACCATCTGAGATGTAGCCAACTAAAGAAAAATATCCAAACCCTTCACGAACTTTCAAACCTTCTCAGACTCGATGGAAATGGTATTATAGGAGTATCTAGACAGGGCATGGAAGCATGTTTTATACTCAATAATTGTCATAGAGCCCTGCTGCAAATGATCAAACTCGTTTTGCATATGATCTCTAAATCTAAAAGGCACAAATCTCTCTAGAAAAACCTTGATAAACTGATTCCAACTTATCTTAGGAGAATCATGGGATCTACAACTAACAAACGACATCCACTAATCTCTCTATGTATCTCTCTACTAATAAGATGTAGTATAGCCATACTATTCATGCAGAAAGAGTGAAACATAACTTAGAATACAAGGTATGAAAGAACTTCGCACGATAAAGAATAAACTAAGTGAAGTTTCCAAAATATGTCTTATAGCCTCTCGAAGATAGATACAGACATCTATATATTGATCCGTGAGACTCTATTAGACATCTTGTTCTTACACCATTGAGACCAACGAAACCTGGCTACTTTGATACTAATTTGTCATGACCTAAAAATGAGGGTCATGATGGCACTTGTTGCGACGTACCTTGACAAGTAAGTCTATCACCCAAACTGATACAAAAAGAGGAAAAAAAGAAATATCCTAAGGTAAGGCTTTTAGAATGAAGCCAAACCATACAAATGATCATAACAATATAGAAAAGACTATCCAAAACCCCAATCATGCCCAAAACTAGGTGTCAATAGTGTAAGAATTACTAATACAATCCAAGAGTCAAATACATTAGAAAAATATCTACGAAGGAATAATATCTGTCTCTAAATACTAATAAAGACATAACTACTATATAAATATAGAGGTGAACTTCGGACGTATGAATGTCCAACCGCTACCTTGGAAACTCCAATAATCGCCCGAGTCAAGCAAGCTAAGGCGCACTCGATCTAGGACCTACACCAAAAGGGAATAGTAGGCATGAGATATGGTCCACTTATAATCAGTAGGTATCATAGGTTGATCAAGCAAAGTGGTAAATAAAGCATACAAAATATACACTAAGGGCACGTCACCTACAGTCAGAAAATGTCCTACAATGATAGCCCGCATCGCTTCCACTAACAGTTCTAATATACATACATATTGCAACATCATAAAAAGATAGAACACAAGTATGCATTATATCAAATATAAGTAGAATAAGAGGGAATACGCATAAACAAGATCATAAAATATAAGTAAAAGAAGATAAGACAATTACATAAATGGTAAGTTAATATGGCAATACAACACAATAAAGTAAGTGCAATGATGATGATGATGATGATGATGATGCATGAGGTCATCACACAACCTCCAGAATCATCGCACAATCCCCATATAAACCTACGGAGGCAAGCCTCCCAACGCAAGACCCATGGAGGGTTCGTCAACCCCTATACAATTCATATATACCAATCTTCTTTATGGCACATCCTTCAGAAAGGTGTTCTCTGGTGTTGTTAGTGTTTCTCAGATGTTGCCACGGTGGTACCAATGTTTCATAAATGAGTATGATATGAAGATGTAATGCTCACAATAAATAACAATGAGCATTTCCATAACCAACCACATGATTTATTTCTACAACCAACCACATGATACATTTCCACAACCAACCAAAATGATACATTTTTACAACCACATGAGTCAATATCCACTCATTATTTTCGTTTCATCCATGAATTTTCACATGTCTCATATGCCAATAAAGTATGAATATAATCACAATACACCAATGGTACCATATTAAGAATTTTACCAATACAATACAATTATTCACATGTATTCAAGGCTATCAATATCATATAGGACCCCACACGGTCACACATATCACATAATATCTCAATTTCAATAATTATATCACGTATAGGCCCCCACATGGGCACAAATCATAGATAGTCATTTTTTATGATTAGTTCCCACCCTTAACATGTATTTTGTATCATCATTTACAACCCAACCTAGTCTGAAAGAGTTAAACCATAACTTACCTCAAAAGCCAAAACCGATCCGCTACACTTCGAATCAATGACCTTACTTTTCACAAACAATCTCATACTCCACTAAAAACATCAAATATGAAATCTACATGTCAAAACAAAATCAATGACACCCAAATTGACTACTTTTAATTCAGGGTCAAAATGAATCCCCGAAATGGATTTTTGAAAAAAAAGGCAAAATTAGAACTTTACCTCAAAAACATGTTTTCCATATTTTTAGGAGCCTACAGATGAAAATTCAAGCTAAATCGAGTAAAAATGAGGTTCAAATCAAAGAAAAAATATTTTTGAGCTTTATCGGGTAATTCTTTCAAATCCGGGTTAAAATCAAGAATCAAAGTTGTTTTGAAAGTTAAATTGATGAAAAACTATTAATTATAAGACAAAAAACATTATTCAAGTGAAATTGGATTTTAAAATCAAGCTTAAGATTTTTGAGGTTTTTAGAAATTTATCAAGAAATTACTAAGAAAATGGTGAATTCTTATCTTAAATCCGTAATAAAATCAAGAAATAGGTGTTAATCTTGCTTCCCAAGCTCCCACAAACTTCACTTTTAAGCTCTCATACTATTTTAGGGTTTAACTATCAAGAGGCCAGATGAAAAATGAGAAAAATGGATCCAAAAAGTATTTTAATAGTGCAAAAAATCTGCACTGGTAAGGAAAAAGTTGTTGTTTTCTTATTTTAAGTCCAATTTGGACTTCGATGGGGTGTTCGAGATTCGTTTGGAGTTTTATATACGCAAATAAACTATGTAACGATACTAATTTCGATGTTTCGAATGCGTTGGCGAAGTCGGATTTTAAAAAAAAATATCATTTTCAAAAAGTTGATCCCTGAAATCCAAAATTGTAACTTTTCAAATCGAGAATCGAAATGATATTTAAAAGCCATAAAATTACACCATATATGATAACACCCTAAAATCAATATTTTGAATCTGTTGGCGAAGTCGGATTTTCCATCCGAGATCGTTTCAATCAAATGTGGGTCCCATACCCATATTTCTAATTTTTCAACTTTTTGACCAATAGGTTGAAATGAGCTCGAGTGCACCGAGACCCAAGCCAAAGGTCTACCCAATCTAAAATAGATATTCTGGAGCTGCTGGCATAGTCCATTTGGCCATCTGTCACACGAATCAAAAGATATTCACATAAGTCCAAAATAAGGCTCTTGAAGTCATCACAAATCACAACATCGCATAAATAATACCAAAATGCATTGAAAATCATGTCAATCACTCCCCTGTAATTTTGCAAATTCAGTTGTACTGTTACTGCACTTCCTTTACTTGTACAGAGTCAGTAAAGTTAGTTAGCTACCTAGTTCTTATAGCATTAAGTATTGCACGTTTATTAGTTAGAGTTCACTAGAAATACTCCTCTTATAATATAAGAGTTATTGTTGCTCTTTGCTTGTATTTAAATTGCCTTTGTACATTGTAAAATATAACAAAGCTTTCACAATTATTTTTGTCTTGAATCTTCATAGTATCACAACCCTTCTAAGCCTAATGAGTATTAGCAGTCTGCTCACATCTTTCATATTTTATTCGTTCCTCTATCATGGTGAATCCAAGAGACTCTGTTATCTCTGTTGATAACACCAATCACCTGGTTTAATTTAACCCAGTTCCCAACTACCCATAAATCTTATCGGTACAAGCAACTTTGTTATTTGGAAAGCTTAGGTTGAATCTCTCATGTTAGGCCATGACTTTTACGGTTATCTAGACAGAACCATGACAACTCCATCAAAGACTGTCCCTTAGAACAATTCAGAGGTACCCAATCCCAAATATAAAATTTGGTTTCGATAGGACCAGTTGATTCAGAATGCCTTGATGGAATCAGTTGACCAAATAATCAACTCTGTAATAAGAAAAACCTTCACCTCTAAGCAATCATAGGATGCACTACATCACTTCTATGCCAACAAATCACATACACGAGTTTTAAGTTTATGAAACTCCTTAACCACAATTATAAAAAATTCTCGTAGTATGACTACGTATCTATAAGAGATCAGGAATATTGCAGATGAACTTGCAATTGCAAGAGCTCTCATTCCAGATGACAAACTTGCAGTCAAAATACTCAGTGGCTTAGGACCTGGGTATGATTTAATTTTTGCTGCTATCTAAGCGCGAGATTCACCTACTATTGTTTTTGGGGTACAAAATCTGTATTATTCCACAAGAACTTCAAACACAAGTTCAATCAGTTTAAGAACTATCAAAATGAAGTTCAAAGTATTTTCTGAAAAATAGCAAAACCAACATTTAGAATTGAGATTAAAAAAAGAAAGAATCACATCTATCGAATTTATAGTGTGTCCTTAAGGAATTTATTCCCCTCAAGTACCCGAGGTTATGACATATATCCTTCCAGGTTAAAATAATTCACTTCGAAAAATAGTGGTACCTCAAATTTGTTGAATGACAAACTCACTCAATGATTTGTTAATCACACTAGAGTTTTTAGGAAGAAGAAGATGTTTTTCACTTCAAAATTTTGTTCCTTTACCTAAAGAAAAATTCAGGTATTTATGGTCAAAAGATGGTGCTTTAGAAAGGAAGCAATAGTTTACAAAAATTTGCATTGTTTCTAAATGATGGGCCACCTGCACCTGCAGGTGGCATACTTGTATCTAGAGGTTTCCTATTTGGCACACAATAGAAAGTTTCCAATGACCTGTGTTTGTCATCTGAGTCTGCTGATGTCGACCTATGCCGCAGGTCACTTTCTTATTTTCAAATAGTGATTAAAGGGTCGTGTTCCTTTGAGGTGTGTTATGACATGCGTCTACATATGCTCGGGTGAGCCCCCAAATGGAGAAAATGCTTTCCTTCAGATTTTTGGATTAAAAACTTCACTAATTTGCAAGTTTCAAATGAATTTTGTCCAAAAAAGATAATCTCTCGATCATTTGACAAAGCCGAAGCTGAGCCGAGTGACGAGGTCGATACGAGACTTGTCATGTTCTTGCCTCACTTTCCACATAAAGGGATGTTTCTCAATTTTAGCATAATAAAGTTTCTTTCTCCCATTAAAGTGGGAGAAACGCTCTTCTATAAAGTGAACTCACATTTTTCACTTTTCTCTCCATTTTTATTCCCTTTATTTTCCATTCACATTTTTACTTATAAACTAACACCTACCTCATATAAAGAACTGTATAACAAGCTTCTCAAGAGAGAGCTTCTTCAAGTATTAGGAGCCTCACCAAGCAACTCCCTCCATTACTGTTGTGATGGCGTAAAAATTCTCCCCAGTCAATTTTTCGCCTTTAAACAATAGGTAAGGACAACCATGGCATACACAAAATCACCGAAAGCAAAATGCTTCACCCTCAACACCAAATTGGCATCCAAATGCTTCCCCTCAACAAAATCGTCCAGTCTGCCAACTATGTGGTCAGAAAGAACATGCTGCCAATGTATGTCATTCATTGTAATGACCCCTCAAGGTCATTTTCCATAATCCAACTTATATTTTTCGTTAGATCTTTTCCAAAGTTTTTCTAAATCAATTATGACTTGCTGGAACTAATAGTTTATGCTTAGGGACTTATTTATATGGGTTGCGAGTCTTATTTCACTTATGTTATGATGCTATTATTGAGAGTCCGTTTCTTGACTCTGTCCTTATTGTTTAAGAGTTTCTTGATGTATTCCCTACCGACCTACATGGTATTTCCCCTTTTAGGGAGATTGAGTTTGCTATTGACCTCAAGCCTAGCACCCGACCTATTTTTATGGGACCTTACTGTATGGATCTTTGTGTGTATATATTAGTTATAGGTAGCTTAGTAAGGTAACGGTGAAGAAACATCATCCTATGCCTCGCATTGATGATTTGTTTGACTATTTTCAGAGTGTAGCCATGTTTTATGAGTTTGAATGAAGGCCTTGTATGGTAGGAGATATCGTTCTCTAGTTGGATATGATGAGACTCCCAAGGTTAGACCCACGTGATAAAGATTTACTTCAAGACCTGTTGGATAAAGTCAAGATGATTCAGGATAGACTGAGAGCGGCTCAGATTAGGCATTAAGCTTTTGTAGACTGTCAACTTTGTGCCTTGATATTTGGAGTTGGTGGTCGTGTATTCCTCCATATTTTGCTAATGATGGGTGTGATGAGGATTGAAAGAAAGGATAAGCTCAGTTTGAGATATGTTGGACCCTTTGAGATTCTCCATGTCGTTGGTAAGGTAGCTTATGAGTTAGCTTTACATCTAGATTTTGCTGCAGTTCATACAGTTTTTCATGTCTCCATGTTGCGGAGACTTAGTCCTAATCCTTCTCATTTGTTTTGATGGGTTCAACCCAGTTAGATGATCGTTCGACCTTTATTGAGGAGCCTATGCTTATTTTGGCTAGTAATGTGAGGCGATTACGCCCCAAAGAAGTTCCAGTTGCTAAGGTTCAGTGGATACACCACCCAGTTAAGAAGGCCACTTAGGAGATCGAGATCAAGATGTGAGCCCAGTAGTCTCACCTGTTCGAGACTTCAAATATATCCTCATCTTTAACTTTTGGGGATAAAAGTTCCTTAGTAGTGGATGTTGTAATGACCCTCCAAGTAATTTTCTGTAATCCCCCTTATATTCGTAATTAGATATTTTTCATAGCTGCCCCAATTTAATTATGACTTATTGGAACTGACAGTCCGGATGCCAGGCAGTTTGTTTGATTTTTAGAATCAATTCCCTATTTAAAAGTCTTTGCTGGTTCTGAATGGTCACCAAGTGAAAACATCAGTAAAATTATCTCAAATGCAAATTCCAACTATGCCAACAACTCCAAAATATTAATTTTAGGTTGGGTAGATCTTTGGTTTGGGTCCCACTGCACCGGAGCTTATTTCGACCCATTGGTCAGAAAATCAAAAATCAAAAAAATGGAAATGGGACCCATAAGTGGCCTAAATTACCTCCCATGGAAAATTTGAATTCACCAATGCATTCAAAACTTTGAATTTAGTGGGGTTACATAGTTAGTCTGCATAAAACAGAGTCTGAATGATTTTGAGAGGTCAAAATAATTTTTGACCTTGCGGACCCCATTTAACTGCGACCAAGGTACTATAAATACCCCTTGGTCCCAAAATTGGCTATTTTTACTCCCCTTTGAGCCCTAAAAGCCCTAAAATAATAGATTAACTTCAAATTGATTCTTAAGGATGAATTAGAAGTTTGATTAACATATATGCGTATGTGTGTGTGATTAATGATGAATTAAAGCTTGGCACTTTAAAGAAGCTTCTCATAAAGAAAAAGCAAAGGTTTAGCAGTTCGTGGGTTTTCTTTGGATTTGAGGTAGGTTAGACTTACTCTTTGTAGTTTATGTTTTGATATAACTATGATATCTTGTTAGATTGGGATGGGTTTTAAGTATTGGATTGATGAAATGCACGACTTGGGTTAGTTGGACCAATAAAGTTATATGAATTTTAAAAGTTGGAAAGCTTGACTTGTTTTCCATTAGATTAGGTGGAATAGACTTCATTACTCATGTTTAGCATGAGAATGCCTTAGAATTCTCAACCTTAGATATAATTCTCTAGTTGTTCATACTTAGAGTAAGTTGGCCTTAGTTTCTTATACTAGGGAAGGTTGCCTTGGTTCCATTAGAATTAGTTAAGGTGCTTGAGTAGAATATCTACCTTAGGTCTTATGGTGGCTTGCTACCTTAGGTCTTATATATATATATATATATAAGAGTTTATTTAGACATCTTAGCCTGGTCCAGGGTAGACATTGACTTAGATTTAGATGTGGTCTTGTTGACTCACTGTAAGACAAGACTTGTGATTAGTTCCCTTGAACCCTTACACCTAGCAATTGACTAAAGAGTGCCTTTTTGAGATAATATTGATGATTTTTGGTACTTGTTGGTTATGTGGAATGGCATTGAGAATGATGCCCAAGTAATTATGTTTTTGTATGCCTTGTTGGCTAAAGCTTATATCAAGCTATTAATTATGTTATTACGATTATATATTGGTTGGACTAATGAACATTCTATTAAATGAGCCCTTGTCTATAATATGGCATAAGTCATAAATGATATTATCTACCACACTATGAATAAATTATGGATCATGTAATGCTTTAGCCATTATTCATACTAATGACAAAATATATTTAGGCTAATAATAGGCCAATGTATATGCTACTAATGGGTCATTGTTCATGATATTGCTTATGGTTATGCCCAAGGTCTAAATTACTAAATTATGGATTTAGTAAAGATGAGCTCTTAACTATACTCTTGATTAAGCCATCATTTAGACTAGTATTCCGGTCGTTAACTATACTATTTCCCAAATTATGATCATGCTTAATAATTATGCTAATAAATCATATTAAAAATCTTTCTTATTGTCTATATTGGAAATGATAATGTTAATGGTGTTAGAAGGCATGCTTATTGACTATGAGTAAAGATACTCTATAGATTATGTTGGACTCATGTTATGCTTTGTCTAGTAACTCAACTGGTGATTATTCTAGAAATCCTTCTTGTTGCTTATATTATTAGTCATGATACTAAGGGTTCTAAAAGGTATATTTATTGACTACGTGAGAAGCTATGTTACTAACCATGTTGAACCCGTTAGTGATTTGTAATATTCATGCTATATATATTCATATATTTATGAATAATTTTCCTCGATGACGAATTATGAGATATGAAGGTACGCCTCTCTTTACTTCTCTTTTACTTTATCCCTCATGAGGCTTGTCATTTACTTTACCCCTCGTGGGGCTTGCACTTTACTTTAGCCCTCATGGGGCTTGTTATTTACTTTAGTTCTTGTGGGGCTCATCATTTATTATTAATATTGATTGCATCTTTTTATGATGATATTGATACCTGGTTCAAGTCTGGAGGATATGTTGATGGTATTGATATCCGGCTCAAGTTCGCAGGATATGTTGATGATATTGATACCTAGTTCAAGTTCAAAGGATATGTTGATGATATTGATACCCGATTCAAGTCTCGGAGAATATGTTGATGATACTCGGTTCAAGTTTGGAGGATATATTGATGAGTTTGATATCCGATTTAATTTTGGAGGATATGATGATGATATAATGATGTCCGGCAAGGTTGAAGGATATGATTATTGGTGTGCCTATGTGTGCACCTACCAATTGAATCCAGCTATCCCTATGTATGACAATTTTATGCTTATTTATATTCTTGTGTAGTTGGCTATAATATTGATATTAGAGGTATCAGTTATAGTCTTCTAATGGGTTGAGGTATAAAGTGGTATAATTGTTGATTTAAGGATGAAAGATGCTTAGGGGTGGATATTACTTAAGTGGCTAATAGTGACTAGTGAATTTTTGAACCTTAGTGGTAAAGAGGACTAGTGGCATTGACGGCTATTAGTAGGGATGATTATTTCATTATGGTGGTTAATGATAGTGGATTTAGCGATGGTGATGATTAGTTGTTATTGATGACTAATTTTAAGATGTTGATTAATTGTTTTATGAGGATTTGTGGATTAATGATGCTAGTTAATAAGAGATGTTAGTTGAGAGATGAATAAGTGTACTCATGATAATTAGTGGTCTTTTGTTAAATGGTGACTAGTGGGATTATGTTGGCTAGAAATGAATATTGGTTTATTGGAGAATATGGTCTAGTAGTGAATCTTGACTAGATGCTATTTTTCGCTAATGAGTAAATAATGGTTAGTCGTTGATCCATGAATATTGACTAAGTGATGAATAGTGGATGGATAATAATTAGAGGTTGTATGATGACTAGTAAGTAATTGGTTTAGTAATAAGTGCTGGCTAGCTAATAATGAGTGAGTAGGGTGTAATGATGAGATAGGTGCCTATATGGTGGTATGGTTACAGTTACGAGTATATTGGTATATGTTATTCAATTATGATCATTGGTGATGATTATGAATATTGACAAATGATCGTTTATGAAAATTGTGAACAACTATGGAAAATGAGAAAGTTGATTATATATATATATATATATATATATATATATATATATATATATATATATTCGATTCTTTAATTTATGCTTTATTGTGTGTACTTTCCGGTGGTATGAGACGCTGTGATGGGTTCTTTACTTTATGCACTAATAGGTGTATGGACGCCAACATTTTATTTGTGTTTGCTTGTGATTGCACTTGTATTACTTTATGATTTCGAATCATTTATTCCTTATGCTAGATGATATTGGCATGCATTGATACCTTATATTATATTGTTATTTTCGATATTCCATGCTTGTTATGTGAAGCAATATTGGCATGTGTTGATACCTTATATTATACTGTTATTCTGAATTGCTTACTTATTATATACATTAATGACGGAGATGATTTAGGTTCAATTCTGTACCTTGACTTAGTTATGATTATCTTGCACTTTATCATTCTTATATCATGATTTAGCTGAGTTGCCCGATGATGTCTCATACAACACTTTTGTACCTTTTTGGTGCAAATTCGAGTATTAGCTATCGTCGTTGATCATGGTTCATGCAGTGATTGATTTCCAGAGATAGAGTGAGCTCTTGTAGTTCGAGTCACCTTATTTCCTTCCATCTTTTATATTTAGTCTTTAGCATCAGAGACATATGTATTAACTATTTTAAATTTGGAGTTGTATTAATACTGTTAGTTGTTCTTGTACTAGCTCTACCAGTTTTAGGATTGGTATCTGTATGATTTTTTATTCTATCTGGAACCCTCGTATAAGCAATTGACGTTCTTTAAATTTCGCCTGTATTGGCTTACCTACTAGTGGGAATTGATAGGTACCATCATGACTCATAAATCAGATCGTGACATTCATGCTCCCACAACCACTTGGAAGCCAAGGGACACTATGCTTCAATTCCTTGGAATGTTGATTCAGGCACATCACATTATGTGACTACTGACTCTTAGAACCTTTAATGTTCAGATGACTACACTAGGACTGACCAAATCACCATGGATGACGGTAAAAAAATTCATGTAACTCATACTGGTCATGTTCTGTTAAATGCTTTCAACCAAATATTTCATCTTTTAAATACTCTGTGTACCCCAGCTATTAAGTGTAACTTTATATCTCTATCTAAATTTTGTCAAGATAACTTAACATCCATGTAATTTTTTTCTTTTCTTTTCTTGTGAAGGATTTGAGAACGGGGGCGATGTTGGCACACAGCCAGAATAGAGACGAACTTTATGAGTAGTCTTCTCGAGAGGAGGCCAACCACATCTAATCATATATTTTCTTTCTTTCTCTATTTTCTGTTACTATCCTTTTTTTTCTTTTTCAATTTTTTACCTTTTTTTAATTCTCTTTCTTTTTTCTTTTTTCTTTTTTTTTCTTTTTTCACTTTTTTTGTTTTTAATTTTTTTTTCTTTTTATTTTTTTTTGGGTATTTTTTCTCTATTTTCTATTACTCTCCTTTTTTGGTATTTTTTTCTCTCATTTTTTCTCCTTTTTTTTTTTAATTTTTTCTCCTTCTTTTCATTTGTACGAACTAGCAAGCACAAATACAAGTGCAAACTATAAAATACAAATGCAAATTATAACATACAAATACAAATGCAAACTATAAAATACAAATACAAATGTGAATTATAACATACAAATAGAAGTGTAAACTATAAAATACAAATACAAATTTGAACTATTACATACACATACAAGTGCGAACTATAAAATACAAATACAAATGCGAACCATCATTTGTATTTTCTAATTACTGAAAAAGAACGATTGATTTTCTTTTTACGAATATTTGTTTGTATTTATTGATAGGAGTTGTATTTATTGATACAAATAAATACAATTCAAATTTTTATACAAATACATATTGTATTTGTATTTGTAAAATCATTTGTTTCATTTATTTATAATTATATTTGTATCAAGTGATACTTGTTTATTTACAAATACGAATGATAATTTTGACATACAAAAGCAAAATGGTACATTTGTATCAAATGATACATTACATATTTATATATTTTAGAATCAAGGAAATACAATTAATGCATTTATTTGTTTGTATACAAATATAAATGATAAATTGTACATAGTCACGGCTAAATACAATATGAAATCAACTTACAAATACAAATACAAAATAATTCTTTAAAAATAAAAAGAAATCGATGAAAATAAAATACGAATACAAATATAATCTAAATATACAAATATAATCCAATATAATATGCAGCCAGTTATAAAAAACAAATACAAAACAGTTCTTTAAAACACAAGTGTGAATTATATAAAATATAAATGATGGTGCGAACTAAAAAATATAAATACAAGTGCGAACTATAAAATACTAATAAAAATGCGAACCACAAAATACAAATACAAGTTTGAACTTTAAAATACAAATATAGTTGTATCAATGAATATAGAAATATAAATGATGGTATGACTACAAATACGATAAACAATTGTTGTATTTACATTATCATCCATGACTTTTGCTCGAGTAGTCATATTTTTTGAAAATACAAAAAATATAAAATAGAACAAAAAATCGATAAAGAAAATAAGTACGAAAAAGAAAATAAAAAAAAATAAAAAAAGAGAAAATAAAAGTTAGAGATAGAAGAGAGAGAAAAAAAAGAAATGAAAAAAAAAAAAAAAAAAAAAAAACAGGGAAAAAAACACGAAAAAAAAATATAAAAATTAATAGTGTTTTTAGCGAGGCTAAATATGTAGTGTATTTATGTTTTTTATGAATACAGACTACTGAGTAAAAGTGAATACAGCGGTTGTGAATCGAATACAACGTTTATAAATGATAAATATGTAAAGTGTGGCTATGGAAGGTAAATTTTGTGTCAAACTTTGCTATTTTTGAAACTTCCCCTAGTAAAAAAACCCCACATAGTTAAGATGTGTGACTAGAATCAATATATAATAATAACGGAGGAACTTAGTCCCGCTTATGTGTCGCACTCATAGAGCAGGATTCCTATTTATCTTTTTTGTAATTTTTTTTTAACTTTTTCCTACTTTTTAAAGACTACAAAATTTCACCTGAAAATTTTATGAAATGTTAAATGTTACCATATTTATTTCCTATCATTATTATCAATGCAATTAATCTTTTTTCCTAAAACATTCTCAATTTTATGTTGCACGTCTTTTCCTTCTCTAATGTCACTAAATGTGATTTACGCCTCTTAATTTTCTTACTGATCACTTCCTCTTTTATTTTTATTGCTATACTCCTAAAGAAGGAAAATGAAGAGTTAAAATGACAATTAATTAAGAATTAAAGATTGTAGTGAATGAAAGACAATGAAGAGTCATAGGAAAATGTCATCTTGCTCGTATAAATATACTAGTTTAGTTTACGTGTTTTGCACGTGTCTCTCGCGTCAATTAATAAAATTATATATGAAAATCAACAACCAAACATCCAAATCATGTAAATTTTTTAATTTTCAAATTCAATTTCTTTTTTTTTTATTGATCTAAGAGGTCGAAGGAGGATACATTAAAGGTGAGGGTGACAACTTTCATAATTGAAAGAGAAATGGGGTGGGGGTGTTGGCTAAGGAGAAGTAGGGGGATGTTGTTGGCAATGGGGGTGAAGAAGAGGATATTTTTTCTTTATATATATGTTTATATATATATATATTAGTTTCAAAAAAAAAATATTGTTCACGCATTTTTTTTAAAAAGAAAATGCTACGTCAGCATAAGGGGGAAATAAATTCACTATAAAGATGTTAAGGGGTAAATAAATAGAAGATTGGTTTAAGTGCTAAAGTAAGTTGGAGAGACAAGTTTAAGGAGGTTTTGATGTATTATCTCTTAATTTTTTCCTATAAATTAGACTTTTTCCTCAATTTTTTTTTTTTCATACCTGCTTAGGATTCTTTTTGTTTTGGTCCACTTTCAAGTTTATTAGGATTTACGACTCTTTTTTTCTTTTCCAGACGTTTTTGCTTCCTCCCCCCCCGGCCCACGTTTTTATGTTTTTATTTTCTAATTAACCTTTACTTTTCTTTATTTAATATAATACAAGAATAAAAAATATCATAGTATGATTTAGGCTATTTCCCCCCACGTTTTTGCTTTTACTTTTTTAGACTTTTTTTCACGTTTTATGTTTTTATTTTTCTAATTGACTTTTACTTCCCTTTATTTAATAAGGCTAAGAAAATATCCTTAAATAAAATATAAGTAAAATGACGATTTTATCTATTGAGAAACTTTTAATGAAGGACAAAAAGTTCACAGTACTTTTCTAAGTGGCTTCATACTTTTAATATATTATAGATATAGATAAAGCCTTCAAAGCTTTGGTGTGAGTTGAGTTTGCGGCATCTTATATCTAACTCAGGAAGTTTTAATGATCATTTTTTTTCTATTTGTTTTATTAACGTTAAATTTTTACGAATGATTGCAGGATTTTTACAATGGAATTCACGAAGGGACTATCGACCAACATGAAGCTTGAGTAGATTTCTCTAGCAACTATCACAAAGAATTTTTACTCGTACAATCCAAAGGCTCTCACCAAGTTATTTGCAAAAACCTACAGTTGAAGTTGGTCATTTCTAGTCAAAATAATTCTAGATTATGATCTTTAGTACTGTGAGGTAATGCTTTTCTTTTTCTTATTAACTTCCCTCCCTTTTCTCTTTTTTTTTTTTTTTTTTTTTTTCAGTTTAACTTCTTCTAAATAATCATGTGAATAATTATTTGAGTCTCTTTAGCTATATACTTTTATCGTAGAAGGAAATGTGATCTTTTGACCACTTACAAATTGAATAAAATATGACATTCAGATTTTTTATGTGTAAAAATAAAGACCTCTCATGCATAAAAATTAAGATCTCTTATAAAAAAGTCATAAAATTTAAAAAATTTACAAATAAGTTACAAAAGTCTTTTAGGATATTAACAATTTAGAGAAGAAAAATAGAGTTTGTTTTTGAAAAATGAATGCGTCGAAAGTAAGAAGGGGGGGGGGGGGGGGGGAAAAAAAAAAAAATAACAGAAAAAGAAAAGAAAAAAGCAAAGGAAAGAAGTGAGCATATCAAACAATTTGATTTCATGGATTTGATTTTGCTCAATATTTTTCTTTTCGCTCTTTGTTTTTGTTCTTATATACAAAATAAGAAGTTTAAATATTCATATTGATATTTATTAAATTAAATGTACAACACAGCTAGCCAAGTTTAAATATATTTTGCATATGCACATTAAATTTATGCTGCTTTTTTTTTTTTTAACAAATCTTGTAATAGGAATATACAAAAATCCAGTATCTTTAGAATTCTAAAAAATCTTAAATAAAAACTAAAATAAAGTTGTTTTATAACAATTTCAAAGTTATAAAGCTAGGTACTTACTACTACTAATAAGATGGAAAATTTGAAATTTAATCCATTTTGATTGAAAAACTTAAAATCTTTACTTATTTTTACATTCATTCATTTATAAAGTTAGGTACTTTTTACATACATATATATATATATATATGTATGTGTGTATGCATGTATGTATATGTATTTTAAAGGCTTGTGACAATTTCTCCCCTTTTGCAATTGGAATGAAATAAAATAGGTAGGAACCTAGAAAGTTTGGGTAGTATTCTAACGAGAGTGTTTGTTGAATATTTTCACCTAATTTATACTCGCTCCGTTTAAAAAAGAATGACCTACTTTGATTTGACACAAAATTTAAGAAAATAAAGAAGATTTTTTAATCTTATAGCCTTAAATTAAAGTTGTATTAAATATACTAAAATACCCTTTAATCTTGTGGTCCTAAACATGTCGTGTTCAAAGTTGAAATTAAAATATTGACAAAAAGAGAAAGGGGTCATTCTTTTTTAAATAGATTAAAAAGGAAAGTAGGTCATTCTTTTTTAAACGGAGGGAGTAGCAATTTATATAGATGAAGTTTATGCAATATTTAAAATTATTTTAGTTATCTAAACAAACACACACACATATGTATATGTATATGTATATGTTCAATCTTTTTTTTCAGGTCCGTACATTTTGAGGATTTCTTTAGAAGTATAATATTTTGATGAACTTATTTAAGAATGATATGAAGATTGTTTTCTGTCTATTCGACAATTTTAAAAAAAAAATGAAGAAACTCTCTTATTTTTAAGAAGCGGATATTGGAAAGAATACACAAAGTCTTCTGTATGGAGATTTAGATGATAACAAGACTAGATAGTTTTACAAGCAAAGACGAAATTCTTGAGAAGTTGCATAGCACCTTTGAGATGAGCGATCTAATTATACCATAAAACATTAATAACCAAAGAATCTGAGTTGTCCATGATATTCAAAAATTTATCTAAAATTTACATATATATACTAACTAAAATTACCTAATTACATTATATACCAATTTGCTAAAATATTTACACATATCCCAAATTATTTACATAAATCTCTTTATTGTCAACTTTCTCTCTCTTAAACATTATGCATCTCACAATTCCAATATCTCTTCCGTAATTTACTCCCCCATATGCTCCCACATAAATTCCTTTTCTTTTAACTTTCTCTCTTTTAATAATTACACATGTGAAACACTGATTTTGATAAAAAAAAAAAATAGTACAATATTTTTGAGGTATTCTTCTTCCTCCTCTGTACAATTATTTCTTGAAAATATTTATTTTTCTGTGATAAAGTTGAGATCTTTACTGGTATTTGGTGTTGGTTCTTCATATGGGATTTATAATTGTGTTTGATCTTTGGATTTGATGTAAATATTTGAGCTTTTGCTTCAAGATTGGATTTTTATGTGTTTTTTCTGTTCTTGATTTTGTTGAATATATGATTTTTGTTTTTCTTTCACTTTTGTTGAATTAGTCATATAGTTAAGTAAGTTACATTAATTTGATATTTTAGATCTAGGAAAATATGCCAAATTCTTGGATCTTCTTTTGATGATTGGTGTGTTCTTACAGATTTGATTGAACTCCACTTTTTTATTATTTTGTGTTATTTCAATTTTGAAAAAGTTTAGTTAGATTTACTTGTTTACCTATTTGCAGGCTCATGTAATTGGATAGATTTCAATAAATTCTGCCCTGAATATTAGAAGAAGATAGAATAATCTATGAATTTTGTGTATTAGTTGCTTAGTCCTGCTTTATTTTTTGGTGTGATTGACTTGCTTTCAAGATGATTATGTTTGAGGAAATCTAGTTCTGTGGCGATCTTAATTTCTTTCCTGCTTCGCTAAAGGAAGTGGGAGTGGAAGTGGTTGCCCCACAGAATCAGATTGAGCCGAATTCTATGGTGGATGATGATTATAATGATGAGGAGATTGATGTTGATGAGCCTAATTTTGATGTTCATGATCAATTCTATTTGCTGAGCTTATATTCTATGGTAATTTGCTCTTTGATGTTTTGAAGAAGTGTTTGTTCTAAAGTTGATTCGTTTGTTGCTGTTCCTGCTAAATATACGAATGTATAATGTTTTATTATACTTGCCTGTTAGTGTATAATGTTCTTTGAGGTTTTGAAGAAGCGTTTGTTCTAAATTTTCAATATTACATTTGCTTCCTTTTTGTATAATATGTTAGCATACATTAAAGCCGATATATAATATGAAACTGTGCTATTCCAGTTAACTTACGAATGTATAATATGTTGTTATACATTCAAATCATTGTATAATGAAAATTGTGTCAATCCAGTAAACATTCGAATGTATAATATTTGATTATCATTCATCTATGAGTATAATGAAAACTGCCGCAATGACAGAAATTATATTTTTTTCTGATTTTATTATTTTTAATATGTTTGTTTAATCCACTGACTCAGTTTTAAAAAATTTATGCAGCTATGTACTGATTTGTCGTAACAAAGACTGCAAGTGGGTGTTGAGGACATCTTCTATGAATGAATCAAAAACTAATGCTTATATAAGAAATGGGTGTTGAAGGCGTCTTATCCTTATTCATACTCCTTATACATATATTGTGGGTGTGTATATACTACGTAATTTGGCAACTATTATAGTAAATAGTTGTTGAAACGTAATGTGTATTACACAATTATATACATTAAACTTTCATATATATATATATATATATATATATATATATAATGTATGATATACTATTATAGTTTATTAATAAGCATGATGTTTTACTGACAACAATGACTTTTAACTGACTATATGTATTATTATTTTTTTTAAACAATATAAGAAATGACAGACTTATATAACATAATTCGTGATAATTTAAGTTGCCTTTTTCATTTTGTTTTATGTGTATGGTTATAGATTATACTTTCGTGTAAATGTATGATACGTTCACAATGTATTTAATGTAAAAAATACATCCAAAGTATGTTAATAATGTATGATACAGTGTTATAGTTTATAAATATGTATGACGTTAAATATTTTCTTTATTTTCTATTAAGTCATGAACGCTTAACAACATGTATGATGTTATGTAATATATATGTTTTAACGTATGAGACACTTATTCAGTGTATTATTAACTTATAACATAATTTACCTACTGTTAAAAATTCAATATGTTGATATACAGTAACATATTATTTTGTAATTTAGTTTTATAGGTAATATATAATAAAATGTAAGGCAAACTCAATAACTACCAAACTATATTAGTAACATTACAATATAGTGTAAGTAATTGCACAAAATTTCTTCAGATGTTATATATGTATAATAAGAATAAGGACATCCATAAAATGTGAATTAGCATCCAAAAAGTAACATTGTAAACGTTTAACGTCAACTACAAAATCAAGAATTAGTTGGTTCAATGCCGACTATTATAAAAAAATACTACTCTAAAGTAACAAGTGCACTTTCATCAATTGTTTGGAGATAACTATTCCACGGCCGATGAGAATCCTCATTATCACTCGTGTATCCACTTGCAGTCTTTGTTACGACAAATCAGTACATAACTGCATAAATTTTTTTAAATTGAGTCAATAGATTAAACAAACATGTTAAAAATAATAAAACCAGAACAAAATACAATTTCTGTCATTGCGGCAGTTTTCATTATACACATAGACAAATGTATAATCAAATATGTTACATTCGAATGTTTACTGGATTGACACAGTTTTCATTATACAATGATTTGAATGTATAACAACATATTATACATTCGTAAGTTAACTAGAATGGTACAGTTTCATTCCAAAATCCACAGATTATTCTATCTTCTTCTAATATTCAGAGTAGAATCTATTGAAATCTATCCAATTACATGAGCCTGCAAATAGGTAAAAAAGTAAATCTAACTAAACATTTCCAGAACTGAAACAACACAAAATAATAAACAAGTGGAATTCAATCAAATCTGCAAGAACACACCAATCATGAAAAGAAGCATAAATGTGCACAAATGAGAAAGAGTCTAAGATTTTCTTAGGCATCCCACTTTCTTTGAAGCTCAACAAAAATACTGTACAAGCTATTTCCAACAAAAATCCAAGAATTTGGCATAATTTTCTAGATCTAAAATATCAAAAAATACAAAGCGAAAAATTAACCAAACCACAAAATTGTTTCTTCAACTCAACGTAAATCCTCACTCCATTGTTGTTTCTTATGACAATTGGAGAAGAATTTCCTTCAACCACATATTTAACTTCTATTGTTTTTCGTACTTCATCGATATCCAATTCCATGGAGATCGTAGAAATCAATTTCAAGAAAGTAATACCTTCTGAAACAATTATTGCGTCACTTTTGTATGACTCATAACTTATTTTTGACTCCCAAATTTCAGCATGTCGCAGCAATATGGGGATATTCATATTGATTTAAGTAGTACTAAAAAACGTATGTAGAACAAATTTATTGCTTTTTCCTTTCCAAATCTTGAATCCAAGATTACAAAAAAAAAAAAAAAAAAATTATCCAGAAAAGAGTTAATGTTGCCCAATTATTGCCTTCAATTAAGGAACTTTAAAATAAGTAATTATTTCAATTACCTTAAATTTAGGATTAGATGTTACATCATACATTCGACCAATGTATAATATGCGACTGAATGTATGAGTATGTTTACAAAAAAAGGGTGAGAGAAAACAAGAAAGAATTTTATGTAATTATTTTTATTGTCTAGGGAATTTATGTTGTTTACATTAATAAATGCTTTTCTTTTATTTCAATTCGAATTTATACATTTCAAGACTCTTTTTAACTCTTTCTTTATGAGATATAAGTTAAATAAACTACATATATTGATAAATAAGTCTCAACTCTAAAGAACCAAAGTTTATTAATTAATTGCAGAGATATGCTATTTGTAAATATTTTCGTTTTCATAAAAAAGAGAATTTCTAAATTAATTATTAGTATGTTCGTTTTTTGATAAATTGATAAGCTTCAATAATTAAAAATTACACAAATACACAACTTATGTTTTCAATATTACAAAAAATTTCAACTCCCTAAACATATTACAAAAATTCCAACATATACACATAATGCTATGTATATGTCAGTTATGTTATGTATATTAATAAGAAGAGAGAGTAAAGTAATTAAAAAAGTGAGAGAAAGTATAATTACTTTCAAAAGGATTGATATTTATGTTATTTATACTATATATAATGCATTGACATCAGTGCAATAGAAATGAAACAAAATCAGTTGTTAGGGAATTATATGTTATCTTACTGATTAAGAATTTACTATTCCTCATTAAATAAATGTTAAATTTGCTAAGTTTTATATATTTTCTTTTATCATTTGAAAACAATATTCATAATATTATTAAACAATTGATAGTATTGCTATTGAAAAGTAGAACGAATATAAAATTGATAAAAAAAAAAAGATTGATTCTTTAATAATCGCGCCCACCATATTTCCTAATTTAGCATACAAATTAGGATACTTGTACCATTTCCCAAAAGTGTATGAAATCAGGATAGGGCATGAGTGCCGGGGAAATTATCAAAGGAAAAGGGTAAAACGTATGCCTTCAAAGTTCCCCTGCAATTATTTTACTGTGCCAAAAATGCCTTTCGTTAACACAAAACTTAATAAGGGCATATTTGATCCAATTTAGTTCCTAACAACAATTATGCAACAACTTGTGAAGTTGCATTTATGAAGCAATTTGGTTATATTGTACTGAATTTTCTCACCAATTTAAGGCATCATATATATAATATACACATAATATTATTTTGTTTAATTTATTGTGTTTTTTTAAAAAATATTGTCGTGTTCGGACTAGCTTGCGTGCAACCTGTCACCTCTCATCAACATTAGGTGGCAAGTAACTCTATCTACCAAGGCTACGACTGATGAAACCCTAGGAATGATGAGAAAAAATGGATAGTGTTTTTTTATTTTTGTTGGATTTTAAACCTGAGACTTCATGGTTCTCAACTACTTTCATCGACCACTAGGCCAAATCTTTGATTGCAAAACCTGCCTTGTTTGCTAAAACATACTTTATCTATTTTAATATCTTTATTAATCTAAAAATAATTAACTAAAATTTTTATCATTTATTTTATCGCTATCTCAAAAATAGCATAAGATTAGTGAACAAATAGAAAAAAATAAATAAAATTATCCTAATATTTGCCAAAAGATGCGGTGAGCGTCCATAGTAACGCACTATTGAGATAATATAATAGAATTTTCTTATTACTAGCTTAATATATTTGTAAAGTTGAGTCAGCATAGGTAGTTGGAGTAGTTAGTCGGTTAGTTTAGTAATGCCAGTTGTAGCTTAATTGTTAGCACATAGATATTTCCTAATGCAATCTCCCGTGTATATATAGACCTTCCACATAGAATGAAATCAGTTTTTCATTCTCAAATATGTGATTCCCTTTCATTCTCTGTTTCCTACATTTCTTGGCATCCTCCTTGGGTTCAAGCCTTGTTAATGGAGACTGATTGAAGCAATTTTGACATGGTATCAGAGCTCGGATAGCTCAAAGCATCACTTTCATACTTTGGCCTCACTGTGATCGAGGAAATTTCCAACATTGTTCATCAAAAGTCATTCTTAAATTTAGAGAGTTTCTCTTTTCCTTTTCTTCCTATTTGCTACCACAATCATCAAATCAAACGGGGTGAATTACTTTTTCCGTTGATTTGCTTTCTCCTCAATTTGGGACTAATATCGTTTTTCAACAAAAATAGTGGTCAACAATGCAACTAGCAGTCATACAACAAATAATTAAGGTGGTGCGACCTCTAATACTGAAGCTACGATTGATACAGGTAATCTTCTATATATTCATCCCTCTGATAGTGCTAGAACAAGCATAGTTCATGTTATTTTTTATGGAATTGGATATCACTCATGGAAAAAGAGTGCATTGAGGTCATTCTCAGTCAAAAATAAGCTTGGGTTCACTACTGAAGAGTGTAGGAAACTAGATGCTCATTCTAGTAAACTTCGTCAATGGGAAAGGTACGACAACCTAGTCACCTCTTGGATCTTAAACTCACTCTCTAAGGATATTGCTGATAGCGTTGAGTATGTCATTGATTCTGCAAAAAATTGGAGAGAACTGAAAGATCAATATAATCAAACTAATGGGGCTAAACTGTGTCAAATTCAGAAGAAATAAATGATTTAAGTCAAGGTGCTTGGATCAGTGGCGGAGCAAGCATCTTAATTGAGGGGGTTCAAAATTGAAAAATGTGAACTAAATAATTAGTCGAAGGGGGTTCAGCGTTAACTATATATGAAAAATAATTTTAATCTTGTATACATAGTATAATTTTCCGCCGACGAACCCCCTTCACTATGAGCTGGATCCGCCACTGCCTTGGATATCACAGGGTACTACACCAGGATGAAGAAGTTGTGGGAAGAATTGAATGTATTGGCTACAAAACATATATTCACATGCCAGTGCATTTGTAGGGCTAAAGACCTCATTCATAAGACTAAATAGGACTGAAGGTTAATTCAATTCCTTATGGAGCTTAATAACATTTATACATTAATTAGAGGTAGATGGACCTGTTGCCTTCCATGGGTTAAGCATTTGGACTACTCGTGTAGGAAGAGAAACAAAGAGAATTCAAGCAACATAACCAATTGTTTGGTGAGTCCACATCTCTAGTGACAGTACTACAAGAACAAAGAGTTTCCAAACTAATTTTTCATCAACTAGTTATATTGGGAGCTCTGGGCTGGACCTAGTAGATCTAGACCATTATGTGATCACAGCAAGAGGCCAGGGCACATTTAGGATAGAAGTTATAAGCTGCATAGGTACTTCTTACAAGCCAATCACTTTCTCATTATAGCGATAACTATAAAAAATCACATAATAGTACATACAATAACAAATTCAACAACAACTAAGGCAAAAGAGTAGTAGCCACTACACGGAAGGATCAAATATGACTTCTACCAAGGATGAAAAATCAACATATAATGGTCCTAATGTAAGCATTTCCAAGAAACAGTTTGATCACCTTTTTGATCTACTTGAACACTTCAACATTGCCACTTATGGACCAAATTTCTCTATCAACAATGTTAAGACTCTTGGAACTGTCAATTTTGCAGGTACTATTGCTTGCACTTTTTCAATAGATTTTGATAAATTGTCATGTTGTTGTTTCAAAGGCAAAACTGACTTGTGGATATTAGACTCAGGAGCATCCCATAACATGACCTTTAATAGATCTCAGCTTATTAATGTGTTTACAATTCCTTATCCCCTATTAGTTAGACTTTATAATGGTTACAAAGTAAAGGTAACAAAGGTGAGGAATGTAGTACTGCCCCCCAAGACCACTTTGTAGAGGGTCTTATTCATACCATTCTTCAAATACATCCTAATTTCCATCACCAGTCGTACTTCATATCTTATATGTGTTGTTTCATTTTCTAATTCTTTCTGTTTATTTCAGAACCCTTCACTGACGAGACCTCTGGAGATTAGTAATGCGTATGATGGCCTCTATTTACTATGCTCAACCTGTTTGAGGGAAAGCAATAGTACTTCTCCATCAAAATTTGTCTCCATGCTTCATGTTTTTTCCTTCCAATTTCATGTCCAATTTAGTTGACAAAGTACACTATTTGAGTCATTCCCATTCCAGTCATTCCCCTACGGTAGAATACCATATATTCAGTAATAACAATAAAAGTAGTGTGTCCTTTATGGCAAGTTGTGCATTTGATAAAAATTGTGCTGATTTATTATGGCATTACCGACTTGGCCATGTTCCTTTTGCTAAAATGAAAAGTATGCCAATCCTGGTGAAATTCACTCAAATAACATTTTTTATGTTCTATTTGTCCAATGGAAAGACAAAACAAGCTCCCTTTTCCCACCAAAACCAAAGATAGGTTTACTATTTTTTAACTACTTTATGTTGATTTGTGGGGATCATACCCCATGTGACAATATACAATAATTACAAATATTACCTTACCTTAGCTGATGACTATAGTAGAGTTACATGGACTCATCTTCTTAGCTCTAAGACTAATGCTCTTCAAGTCATAAGGCTTCCTTAACCATGGTCCAAAACCAATTCAAAACAATTGTTAAGATAATAAGGCCAGACAATGGTCTGGAATTCACTAGTAGTGAGGCCATAAGTTTCTTTCAGTCCCAAGAAATAACTCCACTAGAAAACTTGTTTATATAAACCACAATAAAATAGTGTGGTGGGAAGAAAAAATAAATATCTTTTGAAAACAGCTAGAGTATTTTTATTTCAATCCAAACTTTCACTTAAATATTGGGAAGAGTGTATACTTACTCTACATTATCATCAATAGATTTTCTACTCATCTTCTCAACAATAATTAGATTTCCTTTTGAGCTGCTATATAAATAGAAACCTACCTACTCATATATTAAGAGTTTTGGTTGCCTTTGCTAACCAACTACAAACTTGATCCTAAGACCTCGCCATATGTGTTCATTAGCTATCCTTTTGGGACAAAAGGATACAAGGTCTTAAGTCATGCCACAGGAAAATTACATGTTAATAGAGATGTTATATTTTGTGAAATTGTTTTTCCTTTTTCCTTCTCCAAAGTCTGTGCAAAAAATTCTCCAATTCTTGATGTTCTTCACTTCACTGAAGATATTATGAGTCCGAGAATAGAGTTGTCAAAAAATGTACAAAATGATCAGTAAGTGGAGAGTACCATAAGTCCATATCTGGTACCTGATACCTATGTACCACAGGCTAATTCAAATCCTATTTCTTCACCACCACTAACTTCCTCCTCTCAACCACATGTAGAACCTAGAAAATCTAATAGGACATCTAAGGTTCCTTCATACCTCACAAACAATGTCCATCATTTGCCCGAATTGAATAACCTACCACATCTCAGGGATTTTCTACCTCTTTGTATGATTCTCTCTTTATATAGCCACATAACTTCTAATGCTTTGATCCTTGATAGTTAGCACTGTTTAAGAAACATTGTCATGACAATGAGCTAACTTCTTATGAAGAGGCATCAATGTACCCTGCTTGCAAACTGCTATGATCCAAGAGTTTGAGGCTCTTCATGCCAATAGTACATGGAGTTTAGTACCTTTTCCCTGAGGCAAAAAACTAACTGGATGTAGATGGGTGTACAAGATCAAGCATAAAGTTGTTGGTTCCATAGAGAGATTCAAAGCCAGGTTAGTGGTGAAAAGGTACACACAACATCCTGGTATAGACTATGGTGAAACATTCTCACCAGTTTTAATGATGATAACTGTGAGGACTTTCATTGCTACAGTAGTCAAAAATCAATGGAATATCTTCCAATTGGATGTCAATAATGTATTTTTGCATGGTGACTTGCATGAAAAAGTGTACATGGACATTCCTTAAGGTTTAAGTAATGATGCACAAGGTATAATATGCAAGTTAAATAACTCATTATATGATTTGAAGCAAGCTAGTAGACAGTGGTATGAGAAGATTACTCAAGCCTTAAATTCCAAGGGATATTCCCATTCTATGGGATAACTCTAATGACAACTTACCATATATTTTGAAAACGAAAATTTTTATGGGATAACTACATAACTTAACAAATATAGACTCTTAATTATCTTATTTAGCTTAAGTTTTAATTAATTACAATTTATAGCCCTCTCTTGTCTATTAATTATTCCTAATAACAATTCATAGCCTCTCTTATGTATTTTTTTCCCCCCTCTATTTTCTATTACTCTTTTTTTTTTCCTTTTTCAATTTTTTTATTTTCCATTTTTTTTGTTTTCTCTTTCTTTTTTCACTTTTTTCTTTTTCGTTTTCTTTTTTCCATTTTTCTCTTTTTGTATTTATTGATACAAATAAATACAATTCAAATTTTTATACAAATATGTATTGTATTTGTATTTGTAAAATCATTTATTTGTATCGAATGATCTTTGTTTATTTACAAATACGAATGATAATTTTGACATACAAATGCAAAATGGTACATTTGTATCAAATGATACATTACATATTTATATGTTTTAGAATCAAGAAAATACAATTAATGTATTTACTTGTTTGTATACAAATGATAAATTGTACATAACCACGGCTAAATACAATGTGCAATCAATTTACAAATACACAAATAAAATAATTTTTTAAAAATAAAAAAACATTGATGAAAATAGAATACAAATACAAATATAATCTAAATATACAAACACAATAAAATCACAATACAAATATAATCCAATATAATATACAGTCAATTATAAATTAAAAATACAAAACAGTTCTTTAAAATATAAGTGCGAATTATATAAAATATAAATGATAGTGTGAACTAACAAATACAAATACAAGTGCGAACTATAAGATACAAATATAAATGTGAACTACAAAATACTAATACAAGTGTGAACTTTAAGACACAAATACAAATACAGTTGTATCAATGAATACAAAAATATAAATGACGGTGTGACTATAAGTACGATAACAATTGTGGTATTTACGTTATCATCCATGACTTGTGGTCGAGTAGTCATATTTTTTAAAAATACAAAAAATATAAAATAGAACAAAAAAATGATAAAGAAAATAAGTACAAAAAAAAAAAGAAAAAAATCAAAGAAGAAAAGAAAAGAAGAAAGAAAAATAGAAGTTAGAGATAGAAGAGAGACAAAAATAAAAAAAGAAAAGAAAAAAATTAAAAATACAAAAAAGAAGAAGAAGAAAAAACGAGGAAAACACGAAAAAGAAAAAATATAAAAAAATGACAGTGTTTTTGGTGAGACTAAATATGTAGTGTATTTATATTTTTTGTGAATACAGACCACTGAGTAAAAGTGAATATAGTGGTTGTGAATCGAATACAGTGGCTAAATAGGGATTGTATTCATATTTTATATGAATATATACTATCGGTAAAATTGAATACAGGGGGGCGTAAATTGAATATATCTGCTACGAATGGTAATTATGTAAAATGTGACTATAAAATGTGATTTTTATAGCAAAGTGCTGCTATTCCTGAAAGATCTCCAATTTTTATATAGCCAAACATAAAATGTTACATCATGTAGTACAATATTTTTACTTCATACAATATTATACATGTGGCTTGTGGAAAATATTATGTATCAATCTTATATAAAAATGACTACCAAAGGATGTGGTGCAACGGATGGGGTTGCTCCTCTCTTAACCAGAGGTCTCGGGTTCGAGCCCTGGGTATGGAAAATCCTTGGTAGGGAGCGCTTCCCCCCAAATGGGACCCTACGCGGCAAGAATCCGGATTAGTCGGACTCCAATACGGATACCGGACACCAAATGAAAAAACCAAAAACAAAAACCTTATATAAAAATGTATACTAGTATAAAAAGGTGCTTATATTAATCCTATGCTAAATGGGATAACAAACAGAAAATATGAGCTAAAGCATGTAATATTTTTTTCAGTGGACATAGAGTATAATTTTTCCTTTTAAAAGGAAAAAAATAGGTAAAATATACTATTCCATTTTCATTTATTAGTTAACTTTATCCTTTTCAATGTTATTGGGCTATTTATACTAAACCTGTTAAGTGGGCCGATCCGGGTCAAATCGACATCGGCCCGTGAAAATTTTTCGATTTTGGGCTGGTTCCTGTACCGGGTCATTGTAAACGGGTCGGTTCGGTCAGGGCCCAAACAGTAAAGTATGCTCAAATGGACCGGAATCAACCCACTTAGTAATTATGCGGTCCAGACTGGTAAAAACCTGTCAAAACCGGTAAAAACTGCTCAATTTTTTTTTAAACAAAATCATATTTTCATATATTTTTTAATATATACACATCTATATACATTCTAAAAATGTTAAATAATATACATACAACATATATACACTAAATATATACTACTTTAGAAACATATACGTGTGTATACTTTAAATAAATACTAGTTTAGATTCTATAGGAAATATACGCACATATATACGCACAATACAATATAAATTTACAATTCTACATAATATACATACAACATATATACACTAAATATATACTACTTTAGAAAAAATATATGGGTGTATACTTTAAATAGATACTAATTAGATTCTATAGGAACATAGGCACATATATACGTACAATACAATATATACTATTCTACATAATATACATACAACATATATACACTAAATATATATTACTTTAGAAAACATAAAAAATATATACACATATATGTAGAATATATACTACTTTAAATAGCACTTAAAGTTGAAAGATATATACATTACATATTATAGTACTTTAAGAAACTCATATACAAGATTACAGAGTGTGTTTGGTATGATGGAAAATATTTTCCATGGAAAATGTTTTCCTTGAAAAAGTTTCCTCGAAAGTAAGTTGGTTTTCTACTTATTTTCTCAAGTTTGGTTGGTGAGGAAAATATTTTCCAAAAAATATTTTATGGTGTTTGATTGGTGAGTAGAAAGTATTTTTTAGAAATATATTTTCTAGTGTTTGGTTGGTGAGTGAAAAAATATTTTTTAGAAAATACTACTAACTATTAACTAGTATAGTCTGAACAAATTTAAGCATAACAAATAATATCAATATCGAGTATTAAGATATTACAAGTCACTAAATTTTAAGCAATTATTAATTAACAAACATAGGAGATACTTTTCAATATTTTATCAGGACAATCTCAAAAAACCACAATCAATAGAAATACAATTGAACGACGAGCTTATTCAACCTTGTAAAACAAGCTACAACGATGACAAAATGGAATATGCAATTAGCAAAAGTAACATAGGTAAGTCTTCCTCTATGCACATAGAAATAACAATACATTCAACGAACATTGGAAACATGGAAAAATTCGAACTTCAATATTTTCTATTTCAAGCAGTGAAAAATTGAAGTAAAACACAGTGAAAATGTTTCTGAGTAATGTAAATTTTTTGAGTAATGTGAATTTGAGTGTTGTTGGGGTGGGGGCAAAAAAGTCACATCTGCCATTTTCTGAAAAATGACTTCCCTTGGCCCATGAGGGAAGTCATTTTCCCTCAAATAGAGGAAAATAAGTCATTTTGAAAAATATTTTCCCAATGTTTTAGTACAACCAAACAAGGGAAAATAAAAAAACATTTTTCAGAAAATATTTTTCCTAATACCAAACACACCCACAATGTATGCTTCTTAATATCATAATAGTTGAAGTTTTGAACATATATTCATTATATGTTTTCATTGTATTTTAACTTACAAGATATTTAATTTTTCATGATATATGTTTGTTATATTTATTACTTAGTGTAAAGTTTGATAGTAATACAACATGTACATATATATATATATATTCACAAGTGGTATTTAAATAGTGTGTGTGTGCGTATGTATATATATATATATACATACGCACACACACACTATTTTAAATACCACTTGTGTATATATGTAGAATATATTTGTATATATGTTTGTTATGTTTATTACTTAGTGTAAAGTTTGATACTTTGGTAGTAATATATTAAAAGTATTTAATTCAAACAAGAAATTCAATTTAGATGGAAAAAAATTATAAAGTAAGGAGTGAATGATTGTTGTATTTTATTAATTGAAAAATGATCCAAAACTTATAATTGACATGAATGAAAAATTACAAATTTCGCATCATTTTTTTCAACTCGTTCATGTTAATATTAACGGGAACTTCCATAGGATAATCAAAATCAATGGGGACAAAATCATGCATTGGACTTGATTATGCTGAGTTCTCCCTTGAAGTTAGAATCTCTTCAATATTCTGTCCGTTTTTTGGCTCCACCTCCATTCCTTGATTTGTTCGTTCCGCTCCAATCCAATCTCTAATTTAAACTAGAATATTCATAGCATTTCTTCCCAATGAGTGTCGGTTGTCTCCAAGTTGTTGTCGTCCCTGACTAAAAGCGCTCTCTGATGCAACAGTTGACATTGGAACATTCAATATATCTCTAGTTAATCTAGAAAGCACATGTTATTGTCTTTCATTATTCTTCCACCAATCCAATGAGTTGATCCTTGATCTATGATCCTCTGTCGGCTGTCAAAGATAATACCTAAGCTCTTCCTGATAATTTATTGTGTATTTTGTTGACGGAAAAATCCTGTCCTAAATATTTAAATCATAAAAGAAATAAAAAAAACCACTATATGCCGACCTTTTAGAAGATGATGGCTCATCGGGAGCTTGAGGAGAAACAGTTGGAGTGATATTTGTCGGTACAGCTACATCAATTAATTCGGCATAATGATTATATAATGCTTCTACGTAAATGTTCGCATCATTCATAGCCTTAAACAAATCTGATTTTTCTTGAGGCTCTATCTCTAAGGAATTATAAATAACAGTACTAAAGTCGCACATAGTATTATATTTCATGTATGGATTTAGTATAGCACCAACCAAGTAAATTAGGAAAAGCGAAAAAAATACTTCTTAAATTTAGTCAATATAGCACCAACAACTTCTTTGCAACCTTCTCTATCCTTATATTTTTTAAGCAAACAAGAAATTTCGGCTAAATAAGCTAAAATATTACAAACAGTAGGATAATAAGTACCAAAAAATTCAACTGTAGCTATATAAAATCTTTCCAAAAACTTAACAAGATCATCAATTGCAGTCCAATCAGAATCATCTATCATACACTCAGAAAAAGAACCATAAAATTGATTAAAAGTCATAGTAATAGGAACTTTATAAGCAAAACAAGTTTTTAAATAATTATAAGTAGAATTTCATCTAATATCACATTCTTCAGGCATGAATATCGGTCTAAGTCTATTTTGTTCACATTTAACTTTAAATTCTCTCACTCTACCTCTTCGATTATTTTCATGAATAAAGCCAACAACAAGTCGGACCTTTTCAATATAAAGCTCAAAAAATTCAAGACCATCTTTTACAATTAAGTTATATATATGATAAACACACTTAAATAAAATATTTCAGGTAACGGCAGAGAAAGATCAACTTTTAACTTCTCAATAGCAACCTTGTTGTTAGATGCATTATCAAAAGCAATACATAATTTTTTTTCAATACCATAATATTCTGCGATTTTAGTAATAGATTCAGAAATAAATTTTTCAGTATGTCTACGATCTTCATCATACAAAAAAGGTAGAATACGGTTTTGCATAACAAAATTACTATCTATCCAGTGACAAGTAATGGTTAAATAATCATTTTTATTAACGGCATGACCAAGATCAGAAGTTAGAGCAATTCTACATTGAATATATTTTAATAATGTAGATAAATAATAAACATATTGTGCATGGAGTCTAAAAATATCGGCCCGACAAGTACTTCTAGGAATACCATTAAACATAGGATTATAAATTGCTTGAATATAATGAATAAAAGCATCAGAAGAAGCAAAAGTGAAAGGCAAACAACCCACGACTATTATTTTCGCTATTTCTTCCCGGTCCTTCATTTTATTATATTTTTAGTTAATTGACTGGTTGTTGCGTTCAATCTAGTTTGTGTTGGTCCACCGACAGCCTCACCACCTTGTGCAATAAATAACTCTCTAGAGTGTTTATCTCTTAAATGTCTTATCAATGAACTCGTACCCCCTTTATTGCCTCCAATTTTATGCTCATATATAATTTCACAACTATTGCATTGCACCTTACTTTCTCCTTCTATTTTCGAAATTTTTTTTCATGCAATACTAATTTTTCTACGAGCTCTTGGGGAACAGGGAGGACGATTAACCGATTCAGATCTAACATTAGCATTTTCTAATGCGGGTGTCTCACCAATATTATCATCATCCTCATTTAAATTAACCGCATCTGCTTCATTTTCTTCCTCTATACCATAATTTTTCTGAGCTTCTGCATAATCCATATCGTGAGCACCTGCACCTATTTCTTCCTCAAAGGGTTGACTAACCGGTACCGGAGGCACACAGGTATATCTATTACTTGAACTATCTCTACTGGAATCGCCACCAATTAATTTTTTACTACCACTATCACTTTCGGGATAAAAATTTTTGACACTTTTATCGATGTTTTTTAATTTATTCATATTAAAAAATAAATTAAAAATATTTCAAATACATATAAATAATAAAAATAAATATTCAACAATTAATACACTAATTAAAAATTAAAGGTAAGAAATGGAACGACAGTACCAAATTTTAGAAGTATTCGAAAGTTGCGACTTTAGAAACTTCCCCTTGTATTTGTAATTGCATAATTAAAAAATATAATTGAGCACTTTAGGAGATAATTAGAAGATTTGAGAAAGATTGAGATTTGGGAGAATGAGAATTGGGTGAAAAATAAATTTTGAGTTAGGGGTATTTATACTAAATTTTGGAATTAATTTTTTTTTAAATAATAAGGTAATTGGCCAAATGGCCGTTGAAGCCAACGACATTATAACCGTTGGGCCTCCAACGGTCCATTTGGGCCAAATACTCAACGGCTAGTCACATATAAAATAAAATAATTTTTTTAATTCCAATAGGGCTGGTCCGGTCTGGTTAACCGATGGGCCAGGTTCGATTTTCTAATCGGGCCGATCCATTGGGTCAACCCATTTGGCCAGCCTAGGACCGAGATCGGCAGCCCTACAGCCCATAAACTAACCGGGCTAGGTCCATCAGTTGGGCCAAGTTAAACGGGCTGGAACGGGCCAACCGGCCCGTTTGACAGGTCTAATTTATACCCTTATCGTTATCAAACTTATCTCAAAGCCCCTAAGTTTTTAGCTGATATGAATAACTCTCATGATTCATCTTATTATTCTATCTCTCAAATTAGTTTTAACTAAAAAGCTATAACATAATCTCATTGATATATTTTCACAAATTGACGTGGTAAAACTCACTAGTGTTATATATAGTATGATCATAATAAAGAGAAAGAGTTAAATATTAGGTAATAAGTACTTAAGAAAGAGAATAAAAAAAAAACTTTGTTGTTGGTTAAGTTATGATACGCTTTTAGTCATTTAAGCCCAAACAATTTCAGTCAAAATACAGTAACCCGCCTATTTATTAATCCTGTCTTGTCTTTTTGATCTACCATTTCCTATCCATTCATGATGCTTGTTCCTGGGCTAATTTGGGCATGTAAAACCTTCAAAATCTTGCTAGCATTCGAATTTTATTGACCACTAACTAGTAAGACTTGATTAGTACGGGGCATGGTCATATAAAATCTTGTGGGGATTGGTACTCTGAGATTTTTAAGTCACAAATGAGACGTTGTGATTCAACGTATCAATATGTCTATTCACGACATAAACCTCAGTAATATTGATGTGGATCTAAAAATTTCATCTTACAATAAATCGTCATTACGCTCTATTAAAAGGTGAGACATATATTCATCTAACTCAAACTCACTATTATCGGGTGAGAAACCACTAGAATAACTATTGTGATTTGAGTTGTCATCATCACAAACATTTGGATATTTAGAAAAAAAATATTGACCAATCTACAGTTCTGCTATTTGACATTGATGGTGTAGCAACCCTATTTTGAAAAAGTATTTCACAAGAATTGAGAGACTACTTATAGTTATAGAGTCGCAAAACACAATATACGTGGGGTCATAACTTACATTAGTATGATCACAAATATGTTATGAATAATATAGTTCAGAATTAAAACTCATCATCATGGAACATGTGGCATTCTAAATCCCACTTGGACCTGCCGAAGGTACTATTTTTGTCTAGACCTTATGATACGTATTTGCATTCGGTTGTTCTCTTTTACGAAAATAATTTAGAGTAAAATTTAACTCTTGTAGTGTATTACGTGGTATTTGTTAGAGCAAATAAGTTTTGATGATTGATATATGTTAATGAAACATGTTAGTCATGCTGGTCATCACATGTGAGAAACATTGAAGTAGATGCAAGGCCGATAATGCGTAAAGTCAGGAGTGGATAAGCAAAAAAATTCAGATATGCTTTCAACGCTATTAGGGAGGCAAAGGATCTCACACGTATGACTCTGGATGAACTGGTAGGGAATCTGAGGACTTATGAAATGAAAATTGATGGAACTAAAGAACAAGTAGACCTTGAGAAAATCTTGGCCTTGAAGGCTTCAGACAGTGATGAAGAAATCAAACTTGACAAGAAACAAGTTACCTTCATAACAAAAAACTTCAGCAAATTCTTTAAAAAGAAAAAGGGAATAGGTAGCAAGAAATGTTCCATTGACAATCCAAATGGATGCTATAAGTCTGGTAAGACTGATCATCAGATTAGGGATTGTCCCGTCTGGGAAATAGAATGGAGAAAAGAAAGGGCTAAAAAAGAATTAAAAGAAAAAAAACAAAAGGAGAAAGAAAAGGAAGAATATTATATGGTAGCAGCTTGGTGATCTGATTCAGATGATGATGAAGTTGATGAAACAAAATTCATGGCTATTAGCGATTCAGACTTGGAGGAAGACGATGATGCTTCAGAGGTAAGTATTCTTGAACTTAAAGAAAAATTGGATTTGTTTTCTAAAACAAAACTTGTTTCCTTGATGAGTGCACTGATTGATGATTTCCAAGAATTAACTTCTGATAGGGATAAGTTGTTCAACAGTCTTGCAAGTCTCAAATTTGATCTCATCGATTTAAAAGCTTACAAGAACACCGTTGACGAAGAAAAATGCACTCTCAAGAAACAGGTTGTAGAACTTGATTCTTCCAACAATGATCTTAAGTCTGAAGAATTAAAATTAACACTCACTGACAATGGAAAAAGGGTCAAGAGTAAAGAACAAGAAAATGTTGAACTTGAATTAGTCAAGTACAAACAGGAGTGTAATAATGCAACAGACATGGTGAATAAACTAAGTCAAGAAGTCTCTAAACTAAAACTTGATCTTAAAAGAGCAAACAGGTGGAAAAATTCTTCAAGAATTGTTCATAAGTTGAGTGAAAGAAGTTACAGTGAAAAAATAGGACTAGGTTTTCACAGAAGTCTTGCTGATCCTTAAGACTTGTGTTATATATGTGGTAATCTTGGACATCTAACCACTGAGTGTCCTGTTGCTACCAAAAGTAGATCTAGTAGTCTAAATTTGGTAAATAAATTCTTTCAAACCAAGAAAAAGGAAACTAAGACTGGTCAGAGAAACATGTCACGTTACCTGTTGCCTGCATGGACTAAAAGAAACTTAATTCATCCCTTTACTCATAAAACAGGACCCAAGCTTGTATGGGTTCCTAAATTTAACCTTTGATTTCTTGAAGGAGAAGGTGAAAGGAAAAAAAAACATTGGTACCTGGATAGTGCTTGCTCAAGACACATGATTGGTGATAAGAAAAAGTTCTTTCACTCTCCAAAATAAATAGAGGAGGAGTTTCTTTTGGCGATGTCAAAAAGGAAATAATTATTAGAGTTGGAAAGATTGACACATATGAATCAAGAGCATTGAATGATGTCTACCTTGTAAAAGAATTGAAGCACAACCTCATTAGCATATCACAATTGTGTGATAAAGGTAGCAAAGTTATTTTTACTTCTGCAGGAGTAAAAGTCAAGAGGATAGACACCAAGGAGATTGTGCTCACTATAAAAAGATACCGAAATGTGTACAAAGCTGACATAATAGCAATGCCAGGAACAGAGCTGACCTGCCTAAGTGCTATAGAGAAAGATCCCCTCCTTTGGCACAAGATACTTGGACATATAAGTCTCAAACAATTGAATATACTCTCTTCCAAAGATATGGTATTGGGTTTGCCCAAAACCAAGTTTAAGGAAGAAAATGTATGTAGTGCATGTGTAAGGGGGAAGCAGGTAAAATCTTCTTTTAAATCAAAGAACCATGTTAGCACAACCAAGTACCTTAACCTGATCCACATGGATCTGTGTGGACCAATGAGACTTCAAAGCAGAGGTGTAAAAAGGTATGTTTTGTAATTGTTGATGATTATTCCAGATTTACCTGCACATTGTTTCTAGCTTTCAAAGAAGATGCCTTTGATGTCTTTACTATATTCATCAAGAAAATTAAAAAGAAACTGGGTACTTCTCTAATTTTCATGAGGTCTGACCATGGTACAAAATTTAAAAATGTCAAGTTTTTAGAATTCTGTGCATCAAATAGTATAGATCACAACTTCTCTACTCCCAAAACATCTCAACAAAATGGAGTAATAGAAAGAAAAAATAAGACCTTGAAAGATATGGCTAGAACAATGATGCTTGCAGGAAATCTTGCTAAAAATCTTTGGGCTGAGGCAATTAGTACTACTGCATATATCATAAATAGATGCATGATCAGACCTATTCTAGAAAAGACTCCCTATGAATTATTAAAAGAAATAAAACCCAATATCTCTTATTTTAGAGCATTTGGTTGTAAATGCTTCATTCATAATAATGGGAAAAATCAGTTGGGAAAATTTAATGCTAAGAGTGATGAGGGAATATTCTTAGGATATTCACATCATATCAAGACATATAGGGTGTTAAACAACAGAACTAATTGTGTTGAAGAAAGTGTGCATATAGTATTTGATGAATCTTATGCTAAGACTAACATACAGGAAGGAAGAGGTTCTGAGGAACATGTTGCTTAACATGGTCCATCAGCTGATGGTGACAAACATGGAGGCACCTTGGTAAGGGGAATTGATTTTGAAGGTATATTGACAGGGGGAACTGAACCACCAACCACCCCAACACAGAATAATCACAGTAATTTTAGTACTTCACAAGGATTGGTTCCAAAAGAATATAAGTATCAAGGATCTTATCCTATTGAAAATGTGCTCACTGATCTCACTTCTGGGATCACCACAAGGTTAAAGCATTTCTGTCATAAATTAAACTAAAGAAAGTGAATGAGGCACTTCTTGATGCTGATTGAATCATAGCCATGCAAGAGGAGTTAAAACAGCTAGAGAGAAGCAAAGTATGACATTTAGTTCCTCTCCCAAAAGGTAGAACAGTAATTGGGACTAAGTGGGTGTATAGAAATAAGTTTGATGAGCATAGAACAATTATAAGAAATAAGGCAAGATTGGTGGTCCAATGATACAATCAATAAGAAGGCATAGATTTTGACGAGACTATTGCTCCTGTGGCTAGAATTGAAGTAATTAGGCTACTTGTAGCTTTTTCTACTTATATGGAATTCATTCTCTATCAAATGGATATTAAGAGTGTATTCTTGAATGTTATTCTCAAAGAGGAGGTGTATGTCAAATAACCACCAGGATTTGAGAGTAAGGAGTTTTCTGATTATGTGTATAAGCCTGACAAGGCCCTGTATGGTCTAAAACAAGCTCCCAAAGCTTGGTATGAAAGATTATCAAAATTCCTTTTGGAGCATGGTCATACTAGAGGTAAGATTGATAACAGTCTTTTCTTGAAAACTAATGAAAAAGATTTTTTAGTACTGTAGGTGTATGTAGATGATATCATCTTTGGCTCCCCAAACATGAATATTACCCATGATTTTGCAAAACTCATGAGTTGTGAGTTTGAGATGAGTATGATGGGGGAGCTAATTTTTTTTTGGGATTGTAAACAAAGCAAACAACCTCTGGAACCATGATACATCAGCAAAAGTATGTCAAGGAACTTCTTAAAAGGTTTTTCATGGAAGAAGCTAAATAGATCAATACACCAATAGATACTGCCACCAAACTAGACACGGATGAAACAGGTCCTGATGTGGAGCAAAAATTGTATAGAGGAATGATAGAATCCTTGATTTATCTCACAACAAGTAGACCTGATACTATATTTAGTGTGGGATTGTGTGAAAGATTCCAGGCAAATCCTAAAGAATCTCATCTGAAATCTGTGAAGAGGATCTTTCGATATCTCAAAGAAATAACTGATCTTGGCCTACGGTATCCCAAAGGTAGTAATTTTAACTTGGTAGGTTATTCTGATGCTGACTATACAAGATATTTGGTGGATAGGAAGAGCACCACTGGGATGGCATACTTCTTTGGATCATGTTTAATTACCTGGTCCATGAAGAAGCAAAACTCATTAGCTTTATCTACTGCTGAGGCTGAGTATGTTGCTGTTGGGTCGTGTTATGCTTAGTTATTGTGGATTAAACAATAACTTATGGACTTTGGGATGGATGTAGGTTGTGTTCCCATTTATTATGACAATACAAGTGCTATTAATATTGCCAAGAATCCTGTCCAATATAAAAGAACTAAACATATTGATATTCGACATCACTTTATTAGAGATAATATTGAAAAAGGTTTTATATTAATCATGTTTTGTTCTACTGAAGATCAAATTGCAGATATTTTCACTAAGGCATTAGGCAGAGAATATTTTGAAAAGAATAGGTTAGCCTTGGGGATGATTAAAATTGCATAAATCTCCCCCAATGATTGACTAGATAAGACAATGTGCTCCTAAGTGTTTGTTGATAAATCCAGTATTACACATTTAGTTGTGTGTCCTAATTCCAAGATTTTAGAGTAAATTGACTCATTCATGTATTGGTTTTGCAGAGATGCTGGAACACTCAAGCAATTTTGTCCATCTTGTCCACAAGGTTGAGGTACGATTATATTTTATCTAAAATTGCATAAAGAGAAACAGGTTTACTACATGGTTCCACCATAAACTGCCCAAAACCCAAAAGTCCTTTTTTAAAAAACTTCCACCGCTTTCCCATCATCACTAAGCACCTCTCTCATTACGTTTCTTCACTAAATACAGTCCACCCATGTTTTAACTTCTTTCTCTTCTCCTTAAATACATTTCCCTCTTCTCCTTCATTATTCATTAACTCTACCAACTACAAATCAAACCTTTAAGTTTCTCTCAACCATGGCATCTTCTTCCTCCTCTGAATTCTCAAACCTCCATGACTCCATTACCTTACCTTCCACTAAAACCATCCTTCCCCTACCACCAATAGTATTCCTATAATTCTACCCATCATTAAAATAAAATTATCCAATTTTATTGCTTTAAAAAATCTTAAAAACCCCTTTTTTCAAATTTTTCCAGTTCTCAATCCATCCCTACACCCACTTCACTATCTCCTGTTCCTCTCCAAATTATTAATCCAGATAATGTTCCAATTGCAAGTTTGATACCAAGAAAATCAAGATCCCACTCTAAGAGAAAACATTCCCCCTATCCCATTGTTGTTGAAGATCAAAATCCTATTGAGCCTAGCCCCTCTATAGCTGTTTTTAGAATTCCTCACACTTGTGGGAAAAAAGCAACGAGAAGAAGCTTCCTTAGCTGAAGCCCTTCAAGTAAGTAAGAGAAAATATGTTGCTACATCTACTCCTCTTCCTTCCCCTTCCTTGTCTCTAGATATACTTCTTCGTTCAGTGCGTAAAGAAAAGATGATGAAACGCACAATTCCAAAGTCCTCTACCTTTCGTACACCTTCCTCTAAGCCAAAATCCACCTCTACTTCAAAGCCTACATCCTTGTAACGTCCCAAAATCTGATCCCGAGATGTCACACGATGCTCAAGGCTACGATTAGCCCTAAGTTAACCCCTTTTAGCCTGCTACTAGGTCTGGACCTTACTTTAAGATAATCTAATCAAGCAATAATACTGTATTATATCAAAACTGAGCTGGAATAAACTGAAAACACTGTCTGAATAACAAATACTGAAAGTCTAGAAATCAATTAATAGTCCGACAAGCCTCTACTACTAAAGAACTAGAGAGTCGTTGGGACAGGCCCCTAACTGACTCGAGCTAAGATAAAAATGATAAATCAAGTACTATGAAAGCTGGAAATATGAAGAAGTAGGCGCTCGAATCATAAGGACTCACCAATTATGGGAGCGTAGATAGAGATGCTCAAACTACTCATGCTTCTGATACTGAGCACCTAAACCTATATTATAAGACAATGTAAGACATAGACATATATATGGATCAACATTTTGAGGATGTACTGAGTATATGGAGGTGTAATGCATAAGAAAACATCATCATACTTTATAACGACAATGTATGCTAAATGTAAATGACTCGCATAAGCTAGAATGTCTAAAATACTAAGATCTGAAATCATGCGTGACAAATCAAGCTTTGTAAATCTAGTGAGTCATAACATTTAGTTCTAAAGGTTGTAATTATACTTTCTTTTTAAATCGTGCTGTCTAAGTGTAGAAAGAACTCACGTTTGAACTTGAAATTGAAAAACTGAAAACTATAACTATTATCTTTTCGAAAAGCATAATCGGAGTAAAATATATGAGCCTTTACAATTAGTCTTATAAAAAGCTTTTATATCATTCTTTTCCTTTGAAACTTAGAGACTTTGGGATCTTTGAAAACTTGGAACTTTGGGACTTAGGGAGTTTCTTCTAACCGACATAAACCATGTGAGCTGACATGAAGTCCAACGTCTTGCCCATGTTAGGGAAAGCTGTTGTGCCCTTGCCATCGAAATAGAACCTTAACTTAAGTGATCACTATCTTAGGCCACTATGGTCAAAATAGAAGCCTACGATGACACATAGTTCTAGGGCATGAGACCTTGGAATCATACCTAACTCGGTGCTAAATACTACTCCCATACTTATTGCTCAGAACTTTTAGGAAATCCACCTTAATATAGCACAAGGGTTCGTAATTAAAACCAATTATGCTTCTCTTTGGTTAAATTCATAAACTGTATGAATAATGTGGATTCCTATCTTAGCTTAGGATCAAAAGATCAATTTTCTTTAAAATCTGAATACTTACTTGTCAAAGCATGCTAATAATATACTCTTCTTGAAATGTCAAAAATCATACTTGGATTTTAAAGCATATGTACTTAAATATTTAGAATTTCATAATAAAGCTTCATTCCCAACAATCATCTTGAAATTCATTCAACAATATCAATTCATAATAGGAAAGTGCAATTCATAATAGAAATCTTCAAGTAAAAGCATAATTAAATGAGACAACATGTACTTCAATACTTAAATCACTTATAAATTCATAAACTCAAAACGAGATGGTTTGGGTGTAAACCCTAACTTGTAAATCATGTAATCTTTAATAAAAATTAAGTTTTTGGGCACAAGGACGAAAGATTTATCCTTGTTCAAACCCCAAATACCTTAGACGATGGGCTAGATAAAGAAGCTTGGTTTTGAGGTCCTATTTGTGCCCTTGAATATTGATTCTTGGAGTTTTGACTTGGAAATCTTGAAATTTGAATTAGTTTGGAAGAAGAATGGTGAACTTTTGGAGATTCTTGAAGTTGGATATTGAACCTTAGGGTTTTTACTTGAGAGAAATTGATGAAGAATGAGCATATTTTGCTCAATAATATCTTTAATCATCTGTTTTCACGATTTGGGGGAGTAGGCAAAAGACCAAACTGCCCTTGGGATTTAAAATCCTTAATTGGAATGCTGTTTAAGGCTTCACCGCGATGCAATGAGTATGTCATCGCGATACCCACCGTGACGTGGTGGAATTGCGATGACTTACTGGATATTGACAATTGCTATTTTGAGGTTCACTACGATGTGGTGCAATCGCGGTGACCCACTGAAATTTGACAAACGTCGATTTAGCCTCTACCGCAATGCAGTGGCCTTCTCATCGCTATTCTCACCACAACGTGGTGGAATCATGATGAGATAATGGAAATTGATGAATGTAGATTTGGCCTCCATCGCAATGCGGCGACTGCCCAGTTGGAACACTGCTTACTAAAAACGCTCTAACTTCTTCATCATGTGTCGATTTTGGGCGAATTTGGTATCGATGAAAAAATTATTCAATTTCCCACACAATGGAAAGTCGAAGTCAAGAAAATTCTATATGAATTAGATATTATTCATTTTGGAAGCCATCCCTTAACATTCTAGAAATGAAATTAAGCTAGAAAAAATTCAGGGTATTACAGTCCTTTTCTAAGTCCATTGCTAAAAGAGCCTCTTCACGTTCAAAGAAACAGGTTGAGAAACCTATTCCTTCTGCCTCATCTAAATTTGAATCACTTTCTGATACCCCGCCTACTCTCTCTACTAAGTTAGATCCTGATTTTGAGTTTGATGAGTAAACTCCTACTGATCGTGCCTCTCAATCTGCTCATATTATGTATTTTCAAAAATGAAAGCTAGACAGAGGAAGCATTGTTACTAGGTTTGGAGAGCCCTGGGATGGCTGTTCTGGTATCAATATTGGAGGCTTAGGGGTGGTCATAGTTGGCCCTTCAAGGTGATCACCAATGTAAGTTTAGGAAAGATAAAGTTTATGAGTTTTATACAAATAGGGTAGCTCTTGGGGAAATGTTTTCTACCATTATTCGAGTAATCACTATAAATCTTATTGCTGCTGACCTTGCTCGCATTTTGCGCATTTTTACTGAAGGTTGGGGTTATTATGTCAAGGTCACATGACCTCTGCTTGATAATATGGCATTTTCCCTTGACATAACTCACAAGTTTTGTGGAAATCCTCATCTTGCAAATCATTTTAGAATCCTTAAGCATGAGATGACCCCACTCCATCAGCTTTACTTTGATGTTGTCCATAAGATGCTTATTTTGCGCCAAGAAAGAAGGACTGTGGCAAATTTTCTTGACCTCACTCTCATGGAACTGCTTGACTCTGAAGTTTGAATTGACTTACCTCGACTTATGATTCAGCAGATGCAAAGGGTAATACTCCAAGATGTGAATGGTCATGCCTTGCCATATGAATTCTGGGTCACTCCCATTTTTGAGGACTTTAACGTGCCTGTTCAAGTGTGGTCTTTGCAAACTACTAAGGATGTTATTGGGACTGTGAACCATAAGGAGTTACCTGTTTCCATGAGGAGTGTTGATAATCCTGAGCAAAGGTTACCTAATTCTCTTGCTGCTAAGACTTTCGAATTGGAAACAGCTCAAGCTGCACTGGATGCTACTCAGGTTGCTCATGTTGCTGAAAAGATATAGCTCCTTGCTTAAATTGACTCTCTTAAGACTTTTATGGAATGTGAACGATTTGAAAATACTGAGATTGTTCGAAAATTGACCACCCTTATCCCCTCTTCTTCCTCTACTTCGTTCCCCTCTTAGTGCCTTAGGACTGTTTCTTTTGATTTCCTTCACTGGCTAGCCTATTATCTCTTTAAGCTAGCCTATTATCTCTTTAAGCTATTTCAGGGTAATTTTGATTGTATATTGCTCTTAAATGAAATGGACTCATTTGCTAAATTGTGTTCTGCTTCTGTTTTTCATGATGCATAAATGTTCTTTTGCACTGAATTTTGATTGTTTTAGTGATAGCCTCATTGGCCATGGATTATTAAACAATGTTTTTCTGACTTCGGGCCTTTCTTTTTGATGATGTCAAAAGGAGGAAGTATTAGATTGTGCAATGTTTATAACTCAATGACTAACCTTTTTTGGTGTTCTTGTGTCTTATTCCTTTAATGAGTATATCAGGATGTTGTGATGTTGTGAAACATGTGTTGTGTGGTTTGTCATCATAAAAAAGGAAATTTGTTAGAGCAAAGAAGTTTTGATGATTGACATATGTTAATGAACCATGTTAATCATGCTGGTCCTCATATGTGAGAAACATTGAAGTAGATACAAGGCTGATAATGCGTAAAGTCAGGAATGGATAAGCAGGGAAATTCAGATATGCTTTCAATGCTTATCACATGTATAAAAGAGGTTGAAATAAAGATAAACACAACACTTGAAAATTGAGCAAATAAAGGAATCCTACTCAGTCAAGGAGACATAATGCAACTAGGAGTGAAACTGCCTGGAAGAGTCCTATTGAAGAAAGAAGATTAGATGGTCTGTAGGACTACATGAGAGTCGGCTTAAATAGAAGAAACCATCAAAAGAAGTTTCACTCATGAACTAATAAGAAAAGCCTCAATCAGGAAATCAGTTCACTAGCTTGAAGAAGAACCTGGTCCTTTACTTATAGAGCCGTAAACTTTGTGTAATAGGTTGGTTCTTTGAGTTGTAATGAGTCTTAAGTCTAGCCTCAGTGAAATATAAACTGAGTTAGAAGTTGTGTCTTCAAGTTAGGAAACTCGAAGATTTGGGAACACTTATCTTAGAAAGATTTGTGTTATTGTAGAAATAGGAGTTAGAAGTTTAATTCCTAGTTTACAAGAGTCTTGAAATTTGTTGATTGTTAAGGCTCAAGAGTTTTAGTGAAGTTGGGGTTAAATCCTGTAGAGGTACATGTCGTGATTTTTTACACCTTGAACCGGGTGTTTTCCACGTAAAAAATACTGTCTTCATATTTACTCTAAGTGAACCACGTTAGCTTACTTGTTTCACTGATAGACAACTAATAGACTAAAACATTAAAATCAGTAGGGTACATACTATAATAGTATTGACTAGCGCAATTTCTTGGACATTTAAGTCCTAATACCCTCCTATTTTGTATCAGTTCTTAAGTCTCTGTTATGCGCCAATTCAACTCAGATATCATTGTATTGTTGTAATTTTAACTATATCTCTCGTTCGGATCATTTGATAATTCAAATTCATCTTCATCACTCAATGCCCATGTTCTATCCATTGCTTTGAATATATCTTTTGACGTGAACGAAATAATAATTTTTCTAAATAATGTCATAATAAAATAATTTTATTGATCATTAATTACCCAATTAATATATGTTATATACTACTTGTTTGGTGCATTCAGGAAAAACAGCTTATGGGAAGACTTTGTAATGTTGCAATACCATTCTTAGTTTTGACTATTATGTGGTATAGTTTGAATTTCAAGAGTTATATAATTTAATTTTGATTGTTAATTTGGACATAAAATTTTTCAATTTTTTAAAATAAAATTTACATATTTAAAAAATTCATGTAAAATGTACTACCATCAGTTATAATAATTCATAATTCAAGACATTTAAAAGATATATAAGAAAATTATGATTAAAGAAAAACTTATTTAAATCTTGAAGTTAAAAATGTTCTAGATAAATTAAAACGGAGCAGGTATTTTCTAAATTTTGTATAATATTATCTGGATGGTATTAATGCAACAAGAAGACTAAATAATGCATTTAATTGACAATTGAATTATTTACCTCAGAGGATTAGAAATCAATTTCTGCTAAATATATTTTTTTTATTATTTTTCTAATGAATGCATCTATATTCTAGAAACTTAGATCCCCACTGCAATAACAAAGTTGTAGTAGTATAACGAAGCAGGTATTTTCTAAATTTTGTATAATATTATCTGGATGGTATTTATGCAACAAGAAGACTAAATAATGCATTTAATTGACAATTGAATTATTTACCTCAGAGGATTAGAAATCAATTTCTGCTGAATATATTTTTTTTATTATTTTTCTAATGAATGCATCTATATTCTAGAAACTTAGATCCCCACTGCAATAACAAAGTTGTAGTAGTATAACGAATGGAGGATAAACTCTTAATTAATTATTCCAAGTTGATTAATCTTTAGTAGTAGTAATAATTTTGAATTTTATATTTAGACTCTTAAGTCTTTCTATTTTTAATTTGAATATGTTAAGATCATGCTTCACTAACATTTTTTAATAAGGAAAATTTTTATTTATAGCTAATTTAGACCTCTTCTAACTAACTTTTTAGTCTAAATTTTAATAATTACATTTTATAGATTTCAATTATTAATTAAATATATTTAGTATTCTAATAAAAAGGCAGTCTGGTGTATTAAAGCTACCGCTATGTGCAGTGTCTGGGGAAGGACTTCACCACAAGGGTGTAGTACACAGCCTTACCTTGCATTTCTGCTAAAGGCTGTTTCCAAGGTTTGAACCCGTGAACTCCTGATCACATGCCATCAACTTTACCAGTTACTCTAAGGCTCCCCTTCTAATATTTAGTATTCTAATATACAAATATTAACTAACAGATTTTGTCTTATTTATTTCAGTTATATTTAGAAATATAAAAGAAAAAGGGAGTGATTCACTCTCTTTATTCTCTGCAACATCCCTCGTTATTCTCTAACATTTTCCATTATTATTGAATATTAAAATTCAAGTTTTGAAGGTTACGTATGTGAGCAAATCTGAGTATTATGAATGCGTTGATACTCATTTTAATTTGTAATACACAATATATAAAAATCATCTTATGTATATGAAAACAATTACACACACACACACACACAGCACACACACAAAAAATCACAAAACAGACGTATAAACATATGTATATGCATAATGTATAAATGAATACATAACAAACATATATACATATGTATCTGCATATGTATATGTGTACCAGCACAGAACAAACTTGTACACATATATCGATATACAATAATATACATATATATATCAAAAAACATATATCCAATAAATTCATATGTATATAAAAACATACAATGTATACCCACATACCAAAACATACACAAAAAGGACTGAATACAGTTAAATCACCTATATAAAATTACCAAAAATTCACTAAAATTTGGCCGAATATCCAATTATGAAAATAATTCATCAAAATTCATCCTGTGAAATTGACACTAGTATACAATTCGATTTTCAAATTATACATTTTTTTGTATAAGATTTTCGTAAAATTAAGATGAAGCAGAAACATTACATCAATGGTTAATGAATGCTCAAATTGATTAAGATTTGTCTCAAATGTTCAACTGAATATGAGGCCAGAAAATTGAGATGAACAACGCCGCTCTTCAAATGTATTCGTTTATTAGATCATACAATCATATTCGACGGATTTCAATTTTTTCTCTATATAAATCATGCATACACGACACCGATGAGACAACGGAAAATTTTGCCATGAACATTATCACTGTCTTCCTCAACCACCAACCGCTCCTTCTCTCCATCTTTGCTCCCGCTGATCATTCAATCACTGTCCACCCAAGAACGACGCCACTCTTCTCTCCCTCTTTTTTTTTTTTTTTCGGCCGATCCACTCAATTCCTCAATTACCTCCCCGCTATAAACACCACTTGTTGTCTCCCTCAACCCCCAACCGCTAAAGTTGTAAAGATTACTCCAAAATCATCAATATATATCGAAGCAGATGTTTAGAGATAAAAAAATTACGAATCAATTGACAGAAATTTTTTGATATTCTTAAGAATCATGTGTTGATATTGCATAGTTCACTCAACAACAAATATAGCCAAGTAGATGAGAGAGAGTGTTTTTGCCATCAATTAGGTTAGAGAGAATCGTATATTAATTATATACTTACTGTAGGCAATTTGTATATGAGCGCCCATATGAAAAACAGTTATAAAATTAACAAATAACCATGTAAGGTAATTATTTTAAACTTTAATCATCTCAGACAATTAAAAACTTGATTTTATCTATGATGTGTAATTTTTTCTTTTAATAACTTCAATGACATCTCATTATATATTTTCAAAAGGAAAATTTTCAAAAACATATCGCACAATATAAAGTGTTACATCATATAGTAATATTTTTATTTTATACAATATTATACATATGGGAATGTATTATGTATCAATCTAGTATAAAAATATATACTAATATATAGAAGGTGTTTATACTTAACATATGCTAAACCGGATAACAAACTAATCTAAATATGAGTTAAAGCGCGTAAATATTTTTCTCAATGGACAGAGCACAATTTTTTCCTTTTAAAAAGGGAAAAAGTGTAAAATATACTATTCCATTTTTTTTATTAGTTAACTTTGTCCTTTTTATAATGTCAGATTATTTATACCCTTATCATTACTAAGCTTTGCTCAAATGCCCCTAAGTTTATAGCCGAGATTAATAACTCTCATGGTTCATCTTATTCTATCTCCCAAATTAGATTTAACTAATAAACTAGAGATAAGACATTATTATCCCCTCAAACTATAGTCGAAGTTACTATGACACACCTAAACTTTACTGGAATCCTATTACCCTAAACTATTCTAAAGTGTAATAAATACATATTTTAATGTTGACTTGACAACACAACCTAATTCAATTAGATGTGGTGACCAAAGAAATTTCAAATATATGTAAATTTTTTAATTTTCTCTTTCCTTCTCATTTATTATCAAATACATGTAATTGTTTTTTTACCTTCTTCCATTATTTTTATTACTTTTATTTATTCTTTTTATTTACTTTGAATTTGATTTCTAATTTAATTTCAATGTTTTGTATTTAAAATAAGCTAACTTTGGACGGATACCAAAAGAATGAGCAAATTAAATATAAAAAATAAAATATTAAAGCAAAGATTTTTTTTTATTTTCTTGGGTTTTTTTCGAGAAAAAACACGTAATTTTTCAAATCATTTAAAATTGATAAGATGAGAAATCGATGAAAGATGAAAAGAAAATAAAAGTTTAAAAATGAGGAGGAAAATAAATTTTTTAAAAATAAATAAAGAAAAATAATTAAACATATATAATTTTTACTGCTTATAATTATGTGTACTAACTAATTGTAAAATGTCCAATTAAAAAGAACACATGTTCATTATTGAACAAATTTTTGTCTTATTTTTCATTTCTCACTTGCTTCTAAGAGAGTGAACACACTCTCTATGCCACATCAGCACTGAAGGATATATTTATTACATTTTAAAACTGATTAAGAGGATAGTAAAATCCTCGTAAAATTTAGGTGCATCGTCACAACAACTTAAAATATAATTTAGGAATAATACTAATTAAAACTCATCATTTTGTAATTCACTCGCATGTCGATTAAAACTCATCCCACTTGGAGCTAAATTCAAACTTCGACTAACTACTTAAAACTCATCATGACATGTCGCAGTCTAAATCTCATTTTGACCTGTCGAAGGTACCATTTTATCAAGTCCTATGATACGTATTTGCATTCGGTTGTTCTCTTCGAAAAAATAATTTAGAGAAAAATTAACTCTTGTGATATATTACGTGACATTGATCGAGCACAATTTCTTA
>NW_025837989.1:52496-74195 GCF_002878395.1 Capsicum annuum | reverse complement strand
CAACCAAACATTACAAACTATTTTCCGAAAAATATTTTCCATCTACCAACCAAACACAAGAAAATAAGTGAGAAATCTACTTGTTTTCCAAGAAAACGTTTTCTAGGAAAACATTTTCCATGGAAAATATTTTCGTTCGTACCAAACACACCCCTAATCCCTCATGTTTTGTATCAGTTCTTCAATCTCTGTTATGCGCCAACTCAACTCAGATATCATTGTATTATTATGATTTTAGTTGTATCTTTCATTTGGATCATTTCAGTATTTAACTTTATCTTCATTACTCAATGCCCATGTTTACACATTGCTTTGAATATTTCTTTGATGTAAACAAAATAATAAGATTTTCTTCCATAATTTATCTAAATAATATCATAATAAAATAATTTCACTGACCACCAGTTACCCAATTGATGTACATTATATACAACTTGTCTACTTGTTTGTTACATTGACGAATGACAACACAAATTGTACTTTTTTGACCGGCACTTTCGGCCCCTCAGGAAAGTCATTTTCTGTCAAACGGAGGAGAATGAGTCACTTTGGAAAATATTTTTCCAATAGTTTATTACAACCAAACAAGAAAAAATAAGACAATGTTTTCTAAAAAATAATTCCATCATACCAAACACACCCTTGGAGTAACGTGAAATGCAACTATCCTGTTAGCTGACAACCAGTACGTTTATACTAGCATAAAGATAATCTTAGATGGTACATTAATTAATGTTGAGTTGACTCTGCTCAATTATTACTCTTTAAGTCGTTTTATTTTCCCTTTTGTTGTGGCGGTGTGTGAGGGTAGTCTTCCCCTGAAGGGTTGGGGTGAGTTGCTCCTTGACTCAGGGAACTGTTCTCAGATAATCTCATGCAACAAGAACTAGGAGATCTACAAAGTAAGAAGTGCAGAAATACAAAAAGTAAAAAAAAAAGAGTTTTTACGTGGAAACTCCTGCTCAAGGGAGAAAAATCACGATATGCCTCCAGGATTTTAAGCTCCACTATATTCAAGCAACTTCTTGAATACATACTTTAAGGATTAGACTCCTAATCCTTTGTTTCCTGGCAATAACTCTATTACAAGGAAACCAAGCAGTAACTCTACTGCTTCTCACCTCCAGCTAACTCTAACTGGACTTCACAAGCTAACTCTAACTTGACACAATCACCTAACTCTAGATGATTACAAGAAATGGTTACACCACAATACCTACTACAATCATAAGCTACTGTAGGTAATCATTTATTTAAGTACAATACACAAAGACTCAACTATAACTAGGAAATAAAGATACAACTTGATAAACAATAGGTTCCTTGTTACAGTTTCAGACTTTGATTCACTACTTCAGTGAGATATTTAATTGTAAGTATATAAAAGTGTTGGTTTTCTTATTGAGGAAGATGAGCAATATATATTATGACACAAAAAACTTAAGAGAGATCACATTGGTTGAGATAAAAAGCTTGTAGCAACTTTTCACCAACTTTTGTACTATATGTCAGCCGTGGCAGTTTGACTGTGACAGCGACCGGTGAGCCCACCCTATTCCCTGATGCGTAGAAGCTTTTGTCATCACAAAACCTCCAGGGAAGAGGTCCAAAGCTATGAATTTGTAAAGCATGAACTTAATAATTTTCCCCCTTTTTATGATGACAAACCCATACAATCAATTCAGCATACTCAACATCTTCAATAAACTTCTACACAACACAACCTACACCTCAAAAACATAACATAAGCCATAAGACCACATGCCAGACCAGTTTTCACAAACAATTCCCCCATCACTGATGCCTATAAGTATATACGCATCCTCCACCTTATTACCCCTAACAATGAGAATTAAGTTCCCCCTAAATGAGAGAACTCCTATTATCAAACACAACCCTACAACTTTTCGACCACATATCTACACATTTCATATCTACACCCACATATCTACGAATCCATATCTACACCCACATATCTACACATCACGACTTCCCCCTTTTGACATCATCAAAGAAGTTAAACAGTAAACCAGGAAATAAATACGTCATTTATATTAATTCATGGTCATAGAGGCAACACTTACAGATGCAAGAGATAGCAGATAAAAGTAGAAGAAGGGAAACACAAAACAAACTTTTAATATCAAATTAGATCAATTGAAAAACCATTCAAAGATAGTGACAGTAAAATAACTTATACATGTGCCAAAGTCATCACAGAAGCAATAAGAGTAGGAGTTGAGAGAGAGGGAGTGAGGATTAAAGAAATGAGATAATCTAGAAAGAAACTTTTGACCATTACCTAAGAAACATTACCATCCTCTCACTTGCTTTTGCATGTACTTCAAGGATCTGCTGAGTCAGGTCCTCATTTTTGACAGTTAATGTTTCAACTTTGTCTCCAAGATTCTTTACCCTTTCCTATAGGGAAATATTTTTAGAATGCAACTTTTTTTGTGAATCTGTATCTACTTCTCCTACCTTTGTAGATGTTGCTTTTAGTGCAATAATTTCAGTATCTGTATGGGAAATCAAGGCAGTCATGGACTATAGTTCTTTCTTCAACCTCTTATGTGTTTCCATCAGTTCAGATACAAGAGACTTGGACTTCCCACCACCTCTCCTGGGGACACACTCATTATCCTCCAGAGTGGTCAAGTTAAACACCTGCTTAATTGATCCAACTTTCCCTTGCCCATACATCATATTGAAATGATCAAAGATCCTGTGAGCCAGAACCCATAGGCCAACCTATGTTTTCCATTCTTTGCAATCATCACTGTATATATGTGCTCAATGATGAGCGTAGGAAGATTGATTGTCTTAAACTTGGCCAACATTTCCATGAGACATAAATCTGTGCTTGTTACAGTGGGTTTTTTTCTATTTGGGAAAGAAAACACTTATTCACCAACTCAAAGAGGAGTTGGTACTCACCCTTCAGTGACTTCTTGATAGCATTCTTTATATTCATGTCATTCAGATCACTACAGATTGTTAAGAATTTAGGAGATCCCTTGTAATACCCCAAACTTTTCTTAAGCTTAATTTTGCCTCGAGAAGGTTAAGGAATAACTTCCTACGTGAGTATCATTTAAACCATATAGAATTTTCCTAATTTCGACTTTTTATCATGTGAGAAATTTAATTAATTTTCCAATGATATATGATCCACCCAAATCCAATAACCGGGCAAGAAGTTATGGCTAATTTAAGTCCTAGTCGTAAAACAACATTATTTTAGTGCTTGGCACATCGAGAAGAGGGTCTATTTGACAATTTTCAATTTTCAGTGGAACTCCATGATAGCGGCGCGTCATGGTGAAGTTCCCGGTCCTAACCAGTAGGACAACACGATAGCACCGCATCGCGGTGACCCCCAGAATCCCACTTATCAAATTCCAGTAAGACACTGCGATAGTGGTGCATTGCGGTGGCCCATAAAATCAGGTTTTTCAGTTCAATTTTTCCAGCTTCGTAGGGGGCACTTTGGACTTTTTTCAAGCCCCTTAAATCATCCAAACACCTAATCCAAGGTCATTCCAAGCATCGTATACGACTTTTCTCAATGAATTCTCTCAATTAAAAATCCTAAGCATCCAAACCCAATTCCAAGAATCTCCTAAGTTCACCATTAATTCTCCAAATTGATTTAAGAATTGGATTCCTCAAACCAAGACCATCAAGAATATCCATTCAAGTGTATGAATAGAGTCCCAAGGGCTAGAGTTCATCCAAAGCTCCTAATTCAAGGTATGTGGGGTTTGAACAAGAACACTTCTTTCATTCTTGTGACCAAAGATTCGATTTTTAAAAATGAATTTCATGTTTTTGCAAGTGGGTCAATACCCAAATTATATTATTTTGAGAATATGAATTGATAAGTTGTTCAAGCTTTGAATTGCATGATTATTTTGCTTATTTATGATTTGAATTGATAATTCGTGCTATAAATTGCACATTCCTATATTGATGTGATATTTTCAAGGGTTTCCAAGATTGGTGTCATGAATTAAGGTTTATTGTGAAATTGTGATCCTTTAAGAATATACATGCCTTAAGTCCAAGAATGAATTGTTGATACTTTCTAAAGTGTTTCAAGAAGTGTATTGATATTTCCATGCTATTAAAGTTTTAAATCCTATTGGTGATAGTCTACCAAAGTTTCAATAAAAGAGTTGATTTTAATCCTAAGCTAAGAAAGAAAATCCACACCATTTGATTTAAGCTAAAGGAAAGCATAGTTGGCTTCCGTTGCATATTCTGAGTTGTTTAAGGTGGATTTTTCTTAAAAGTTCTGAGTTTAAGTATGAGAGTAGTATTTAGCACTGAGTTGGGCTTGATTCCAAGGTCTCATGCCCCAGAACTATGAGCCACCGTAGGATTTGATTTACCCCAAGTGGTTAAGCTAGTGATCACTAAAACTAAAAGGTTCTACTCTGATGGCAAGGATAGAACAGCTCTCCCCAACGTGGACAAGATGTTCGACTCTATGTAGCTCACATAGTTTATGTCGGTTAGAAGAAACTTCTAAGTTTCATAGGGTCTCAAGTCTTAAAGTTATTAAGGTTTTAAGTCCTTGAGTTTCAAAGAAGTTCCTTGTTTTCAAAAGACTAAAGTGCATGTTCTAAAAGTTGTTGTTTTAAGAGTTCAACTAGTTTACAAGCTTGAGATCAAAGAAAGAATACAGATTTAGAATAAAGTGTAATGGCTCACGTGAATTATACTATATGTTTCATTATTCATGATTTATGAGAGTTTTATTCAAGCTATGCAAGTCATCTACAAACCATGTATGTTTTCTATAAAGATTTATTATATTGATATTTAGTTGCATACACCCCCGTATACTCAGTACATTCCTAATTGCTGATCCAAATATACGTTTGTGTGCTACATTGTCTCATAATGTAGGTTCAGGTGCTCAGTCCCAGCAGCGTCAGTAATCCCGAGTATCTTTATCTACACCTCCACTTTGGTGAGTCCTCATGGTTCAAGGACCTATCTCCAGACACTTCAGTATTTTTAGTAGTTGTTCTACTGCTTTCAGTTCAGTTCGAGTTAGTTAGGGATATGTCCAAATGGCTCTCTAGTTTGTTGAGTAGTAGAGGCTTTGTCAGACTAGATGGACAGTATATTTAGATTTGCAGTATTTTGTTACTTTTACAGTACTCATTTGGATTTCGGTTAGAAATGATATAACATGATTCCTTATTTTGCTTCCATTATCTTTAAGTAAGCTTTATACTAAGTAGCAGGCTCAAAGGGTTATCTTGGGGATACTTGTAGCCTTAAGCACCGTGTGATGCTCTGGGACAGAATTTCAGGACGTTACATCCCTCTTCCTTTCTTACTGACTTTATCTCCTTTTGGTGTCATTCTTGTTTTTAACTAGAGCTTCTTTCATTGTATTTCTGCAACTTGCCATGGTTCCTGATGTCCTGTCTCTTCCTGAAGCCACTGATCCCTTCCAAGACAATTTCTAGGGCAGTGGTTTGTCATTATCACTAGCTGAGCCACTTTGTATAGTTTTATTCCTACCTAAAAGATCAAGTACCGGGGAAAGGGTCTTATGTTCATCATTACGACCAGAAGTTGAGACATTTGGTCTATTTGCAAAAGGAGTTGTAGGAGGAGTTTTCCATCTTAGTGGTTCTACACTTAAGGCTGTGAGGCCCTGTACTCCAATTTCCTCGCTCATGGATAGAATGTTAGAGGGAGGCTCCCTAGAAGTTGGCAGATCTTTAAACATGGTTTCGTCCAAGGAAGCACTGCCTGATTTACTGGAGGAAGTGGACTTGTCAGATGAGAGAGTTTGGGGTTTTTAGGAGGAATAAGAATCCTGACTAAAAGGAATTGGTTGGTCAGAGATTGATTCCTCATATTTGTTGGCTTAAGAGAAGAGCGTAAAAAAGAGGCTTTTGAGGAGATCAACCTTGTATTCTTCCTCACTAGGAACAACATTTTCAGGGAAAGCTATTTTGGACTTTAAAAGGTCATCAGTAATATTTTCTGTTTTTGCAGAGAAGCATCGGGGGTTTCATCCTTCTTGGAATTGAAATTCCTAGCAGTTTTGCGCAGGGATAGAGGGTAAAATTTAGTAATAGCAATCCTTTCTTCGTACCCAGATGAAATAGAGGGAGTATCTATCATTTTTAGGGTAGTGAGTTTATTTGTTTTGGAGGGTGAGGAGGGTTTTGACATTGTAGAGAGAGTCAGCGACCAAACTACGTCATCAATTTAAAAAAAGTATTAAAATATGCCATATACTTAAAGTAGCACAAAATAGGCTTAACTCACTTTATTTTAGTGAATTATGCCTTTTTATTTTAACGGCACAAAATTAACGGTGTTAAAGTTACCAAAAAGTGTATAAATCACTTTTTAAGTGAGTTATTATCCTTTTTGTTTCCACACAACTCACTTCTTCTCTGAGTTATCCTTTTTTGTTTTTATATAACTCACATAAAAAGTGAGTTATATATATTTTTATAATTTATGTGAATTTTTATAAAAATCACATAAAAGTTATATTACTCACTTTTTATTCCCTCTTTGTACAATTAACTATAATTCAATAGTTTAGTCTTCGCTGTTTGGAAGTTACTGAACCACAAATACCCTTACTTAATGGCTCAACCTTTTTTTTCATTGTTAGGGATAAATTTTCTAAACAGAGTTAATAAATGTTTGACGTAGAGCAATAACGTTACATTAAGTTTGATCATGAAAAATTTTCACTTTATTTGGAAAATTAATAAATTCACTAAATTTTGCGTGAGAGAAGGTAATTGAGTCGTGCATCAATATGAAAAGTGTAATTTGATCTCTTTATATGGTCTTGAACAATTTACATCAAATAAGCTAACTTTTAATATTAAGTTACTTTCAGAATTTATAAGGATTTATGATCTTATCACAATATCTATATCTATAATATATTAAAAGTATAAAGACCCTTAAAAAAGTGATTTGAATTTTTTGTCCTTCATTAAAATACTTCGCAATAGATAAAATTGTCTTTTTACTATTTAATATATGGTAAGTGAAAAATATATTTTAAAAACTAAGAAATCTTAAAATATATGGTAAGAGAAAAATATGTGATAAAAATATATTAGGAAAATTGATAAAAGGTGTCCTATGTTATGAAATATAAAGTAAATACAAGAAGAATAGAGAGAGAAGAGAGGAAACTTCTTTATTTCTCATGAGGATTCTTGAACGGGTGAATTAAAATGAAGGAAAATCCCTTTATTTATTGGGAAAAACTAACCTTGGGGTTTCTAACTTTTTCATAAATAGATATACACTATATATGGTAAAGTAGACATTGACTATGTATGGTAAAGTAGACATTCACTATATATGGTAATATGTTTATAACCCTCTCCCTGAATGTCTAATTAATAGATAATGTGCCTTGTTAAAACCTTACTAGAAAAAACTCAGTGGAAAAAAAAAATCTGGTGAAGGAAAAAGAGTACACATCTCTAACAATACGCATATAAGCTGCCTCATTAAAAACCTTACAAAGAAAACCCAGTGGACAAAATCTTGTAAGGAAAAAAGAGTACAACGCATATTAACTCCCTCTAATGAGAACATCCTTGATACTTTGCATCTCGACCTTGTGCACCGTCTTCTTGAAAGTTGCAATTGAAGGAGACTTGGTGAATAAATCAGCCACATTGTCACTTGAACGAATTTGTTGCACGTTAATATCACCATTCTTTTATAGCTCATGTATGTAGAAAATCTTTCATGAGGTGTGCTTCGTTCTATTTCCTTTTATGAATCCTCCATTAAAATGTGCTATGCAAGTTGCATTATCTCTGTATAAAATTATGGATACATTATCATATTTCAAACCACATTTTTCTCGAATGAGATGTATCATGGACCTCAACCACACACATTCTCGGTTCGCTTCATGAATAGCTATTATACCAGCATTGTTTAGTAAAATGACTAGATAGACTGCTTTGTATATCTTCAAGATATGACAATGTCCCCACATGTGAACACATTGCATTTTTAAGACCGAGATTTATGCGGGTTAAATAAATAGCCAGTATCAGCATAATCAACAAAATCAAGACTATAATCTTTAGAATAAAATAACTCATATGTTTGATATCATTCCGATGTCTCCTAGTAGGAGCTGAACTATATATCCCTTAGTAATAAATTGATCAAAAAAGGTTATGTCATGCCTTGTAGTATTTGCAAGATACATTAGTGCACCAATTGCACTAAGATATGGTACTTCATAACCAAGGAGTTCCTCATTCTTTTCTTGAGGTCGGAATGAATTCTTATTCAATTATGCATGTTTCTCATTTAAGCAAATATTCTATTGCTTTGAAAATTCTCTAAGATTTTCAATAATTTTCAAACTATAAGCTTATATAATATAAGGATTATAAATAAGTTTCCTAGAAACTTTTATATGCTTCAGGCATTTAGAATCCTTTAGGAATTTTCATATACATTTTTGTCTAAGTGAGAATATTCAGTGTATCATGTGCGACATCTTCAAGTGTTTGGACTGCACATCAATTAAGTTTTACGCTTTTCAAAATGCATTCTTTCATGTCAGTTAATAAATATTTCTACATCAGCATGTTTGAATAAACGTAGAATTAAGATCTTTGTATCTTTAACAATAATTCTCCAATATTGTATCAATGATACATCATTTCGTATCAATTTACAATATGACATAACATTTTTAGATCTCATCACTTTATTATTTTCAGTTACCTGAACCTCTCATAAGGTTACATGAAGTGTTATGTTGTAGGATCTTTAAGAATAAATTGCCTTCTTATTATGATTATATGCTTCTTATCCTTTTCAAGGATTATTTTATTTGGAATCGATTTGTATACCACGCTTCATGCATGCATAGACTTTGTCCTTTAGAAACACAAAATAGAAGCATTTGCCGATTAAATATGAAATGCTTTCAACAATTTGACTTGAATTATCTTTTTGAATGAGGATCTGATGATAATTCCTAACATATTTCATAGCTTCTTATAATCTCCCCCATATGCTAGAAAAACTAACATACATCCTTCATCTTCTTTGAAGAATTCATCTTTGTGTATCATGGTATATTCATTAATTGTATACCACATATCAAAATTATTAGATGAAATAGTTGGTTCCTGACCTTGAACCAATTGAGAAGGTGGAAATAATCATAATTTATTGGTCATATGATTTTTCAGATCGATATATGATGCTTTATTCTCATTAGCAATGATTTAACTATTTATTAAAGGCATTCAATGCCAAACCATCATCATCACACAATCTAAAAATCATGCTCTTAACTCAATTTTATTGAGTAAACAACTTTATGAATGTCAAACTACAGATTGACAATAAATGTACATGTGATTATCTTATTGAAGCATCTTTTCAACATATCACAACTTTGGAATGTCGCAATCATTCATGTCAATTTATGTACTTTTATTCTAGTAAACCTAAGTTTACCATGACATGCACCTTTTATTTTAGTAAATTTCAGATTTACTATTACATGAATAAATTTTAGATTTACTACTTTAGAAGTAGATTCCAAAATAACTATTCTCAAATATTCAACCTCTTTCGGAGGTGAGTTGTGATATCATCACAATCAAGTGCGCGTTTGTATTATAATAAACCTCTCAGTACCCAAGAATGGAATATAATCGTGCCTTAAGCCTATCAAATTATGATAGCTAATAACCTCTTTCAACATATTGCTAATTCAAGAGCAAATCGAGGCATACATATAATGTAGAAAACTTTTCTCCAACATATCTTTAATTATACTCATAATAAGTATATGAAAATATCATCCCTTGTCTTCTTTCAGACATATTATGCACTTCTACCGCATTCAATTCAAGAATGGAGCAAGTTGTCAACTTTTAGATTCATCATATATTGCTACCATATTCACTTCATGGAGCATATCAATGGATATGTTTCATGACTTTCATCAAACACCCATTATTTTGCCTTAACCATCATAATATTATCAATATGGTGTATTGAGATTCAAACTCAAAAGCTTATACATAAAAAGGCGTCTTAGTCTGTAACTCAATGGGACTTGAACCCAACATTTTATCATCATAGTGCATTGAAACTTTTAACCCAACGTCTTATCATCGTGATGCATTGAAACTTTTAACGCAACATCTTACCCTCTTAATGAGATTATCTTAGTGAGATCTTAATGAGATGAGACTTAAATTCATCAACATAGCTTTTAACAATATTTTTCTTCATGAATAAATTTAAAGCATAAGTGGTTCCAAACCAAATATTTTTCCTCAAATTCAATAATAAATATATCATTAGTAGCAAAAGACAAATAATACAAGGAATTACTAACCATAAAATTACCTTTAATTTTATAATCTCACCTTGTTTGGCAGAGTCTTGTGCTGATAACGTCTTATGAAATATAAAGTAAATACAAGAAGAATAGAGAGAGAAGAGAGGAGACTTCTTTATTTCTCATGAAGATTCTTGATGGCGTGAATTACAATGAAGAGAAACTCCTTTATTTATAGGGAAAAACTAACCTTGAGGTTTCTAACTTTTCCATAAATAAATATTCACTATATATAATAAAGTGGACATTCACTATGTAAGATAAAGTAGACATTCACTATATATGGTAATATATTTATAACATCCTAAAATTTATAGTAAGCGAAAAATATATTTTACTACTACTTCTAATGTATTTAATTAAGAAAATATTCAATACTTTTATATGTAATTTGATAAACAATAATACGGAACAATTTGTGGCCAAAATTGTGTTCCCTTTTCCCCTAAAATATTAGAAAGGAATAATTATACCTAATTATATTTCATAAATAATATTTTATATAAACGTGTATTTCCACAAAGTATACAAAAGTGCTTAACATGTTTTTTTTTTTGAAAAAAAATTAAATATACTATTTACTCTATATTTTAAAATTCTAAATTTTAGAAAACATATAATTTAGGAGTCAATTTCAATCAATACGATATATAATTTGATAAATACAATTTTCCTTGAGCTTTTCGTGATCTTGTTGTAGGTTTGTTTCTGGGAAGAACCAAAGCAGACAATGTCGAGCTTTTTTTCTATATGTATGGGGAAAACATCTTTAGGTATAAAATTTTCTATCAAATAAAATTTTGATAGTATCTATGATTAAAGAAATAAATTTGTTTGTGATTTGAGGTGAGTTTTTTAAAATTTTAGTATGTTATTTTAGTATACAATATATAAATTATTATGTATTCTTGATAGACAATTGCTAATTGAGAAGTTTAATTTTGTAGAATTTTGATATATCTTATGATTGAAAGAGACTTTGTGTGTGGTGTAAGGTAAGTTTTCTTAAATTTTAGTATGTTCTTGGTGTTTACAATCTCGATAGCATCAATCTATAGATAAATTTGTTTGTGATTTAAGATAAGTTTTCTAAAATTTTAGTATATTTTTGAAATTTACAATAAATAACTTTTACGTATTCTTAATAGACAATTGCTAATTGACAAGGTTTTTTTTTTTTTTTTTTTGGTGAAATCTTGAAATATCTTATGATTAAATAGAGAAATTTGTTTGTGATTTGAGGCATGTTTTCAAAAAATTTTAGTATATTCTTAGAATTTACAATAATAAATTATCATGTATTCTTGATAGAAATCGTTATTTGATAAGTTTTTTCTTTTTGAAATATTGATAATAATGACTCATATATATTACTAATATCAAATTGAATTATTTACAATTTTGACACATTCTTTTTGGATCTTTGCATTCCATCACAAGAAATTAGTTAGTCATTTTAATTTTATATAAATTTTCTTTTAAAATTTATTTATATGCAATTGTTTCTACTGTGAGTAAATTATGAGATTTGACATATCATTATTATTTTTAATAATAGGCTCTAAAGGCTGTCTTTTCTTTTTTTTTTTTTAGGGGGGGGGGGGGGGGGGGGGGGGGGTGGGGTGGTGGGGGGCTGATTGTTTTTATATTTTCTTCACTGTTTTTTTTTTTTTGTACTTGGATTTACTACAGGTTAGCTAAGAGTCTTTCGGAAACAACATCTTTACCTCTCCTAGGCAGTGGTAAGATCTGTATACACTTTATCCTCTCCAGGTCTCACTTGTAAGATTTTACTAGGTATATTATTGTTGTTGGTACAAGCTATATCTTTTAAATAGATGAAAAATTTATTATGATGTAAATTTCTACTTTCTAATAAATTTACTCTCACATATATAGTTTTATTGATTGGCGAGAACACACGTGCAAAACACGTATACTAAACTAGTTTTTATAACTATAAAAGCGTATCATTACTGGCAAAATTAAAGAAAAATTTTAAAATTAATGAATTTGCAAAAATAAAATGATGTCATTCTTCTGAAACAAACCAAAAAAAGTATGTTATGTTAAAATATAACAAGTGTACACTCCTTCGAGTTTTATAAGTTCTTAACTATCAGAATATCCACTGTTACTATTAACTATTTCAAAGGAAAACCGCTTATGTTCTTAATTAATATCTCCATAATTGAGCTCATTAATTATGTGAGTTATTTTTAATTACGTCAGTTAAAGATGTCAGTCAAAAAAATATAAAAAAGTGTAAAAATTACAAATATTTGTGAGTATTATAATATATTAAAAAGAAAAAAATAAATATGTAAATTTTATAAAATAAAATTACAAAAGAAAAATAAAAAGCTCAATTATGTGACTTTTATAAAAATTCACATAAATTATAGAAATATATATAACTCACTTTTTATGTGAGTTATGTAAAAACAAAAAAGGATAACTCACATAAAAAGTGAGTTATATAACTTTCATGTGACTTTTATAAAAATTCACCTAAATTATAAAAAATATATGTAACTCACTTTTTATGTGAGTTATGTTTTAAAAAAAAGGGTAACTCACATAAAAAGTGAGTTATATGACTTTCATGCTATAACTCAAAAAAGTGAGTTATTTGTATAACTTAATTTTTTTTTGTGAGTTATGTGGAAACAAAAAAGTACTTCCTTTAAAGGTTGGTTTTACACTTTTTGGTTACCTTTAACCGTCAGTTTTATGCCGTTAAAATAAAAACACATAATTCTCTAAAAAAGTGAGTTAAGCCTATTTTTGGGCCACTTTAAGTCCATGACATATTTTGGTACTTTTTTTTAAATTGATGGCATAGTTTGGTCGCCGACTCTTGAAGAGATTGAGAGATCTTGTGCAGAAGTAGCTAGTATGAGTATTAAGAGTGGCAGGGAACTGACAAGGCTTGTGAGAAAGAGTGTTCTACACAATGAGGGAGAGAGAATCTGACTTACGACTTTAAATAGGGAAAAAAATGGTTTAGTTTTTATGAGGGGATGTGTCTGAACGGACGTGTCCAATTCGATGAGCGTATCTCTTGGACTTAAAGGACATGACATCTTTTTAGAAGAAGGCAAGAGAGTGATGTGGAACATATAATTTATTTTAAACAGTCATTATATAAGAATAGTAAGTGATACTGACCTAATTTGGGACCTGGTCCCTAATGGATCTTTGAAGACAATGTTCTGTGCTATCTCACCTTGTCCTCCTTTTACTCTTATTTTCCTTGCTCTGGTTGTATATCTGCAGAAGACATAAAGCAGAATTAGACATGTATGCCAATGTACAGCCAGGATACCTGCTTACCATTTCATATCCATCAAGGAGAATTTTTGAAAGCAACCACCCTGAATCACATAGGCCCTATCTCCTCAGTCCTCTCTCAACCAGTTCCCTACAATTGTTCTTAAGGAACACAAGTGTATTGCTGAGGAGACTTTGCCTCCTTTAAGGGCCTGATGTAAGAGATACTCTTTCAATCTTTTAGTTATATGCTCTGGGAAACCATCTTTAATTAAACTTGCATTGGCTGCTACCCCTTGGATTGACCTGCATCACAAATCAATCATTAGTCTTGGGAACCCATTTAGTCTGGGTTCCCAATAGGAGGATTGGGGATAGATTAGGTTTTCCCTAGTCCAGATGGGTAATCTCATTTTTCTTTTTCTTAGAGTGATGAGTTTTCCTATCTCTCTCTGGTTTGATTCTTTAAAATAATACATTTCTCTCGAGTCCCTATCTTTTCTATATTAAGAGCTTGAGTGATTATCCTTGCATATTGTGTGCCTAACAGCATAGCTTGAACCTTTACTTTGACAGTAGAACTTTATGCCGCTCTAGCTGGTTGGATCATGATAGTTGAGAGTGGTAAGAGCTTGTGGTGAAGAAGTCCATGTGAGTGTTTTTGTAAGCTCAATTCTTACTCTAGCTAGTTCCTTTTAAAGAATAGAGTCTGAAGAGAGGCAACCAAATTAACTTTAGCTTCTGCTACTTCTTCTTCCAACTGAAACTGTATGCTACTTCCCTCTGCTTTCCTTTTGGAAGATGACTTGGTAATGTTACTTAATTGTTTACTCAAGAGATTATTTTAACATGAGAGATTCTTGCCAGTTGCTTGATGCTCAGCCATCTGCACACTTAGTCCAACTAATTCTCCTTCGTATATGCTTAAATCATCCTTCAATTTCTCCCTTTCATTTGTGAGTTCTTTCACTTAGACACTCAACTTAATGACTTCTTCTTCATATTTCTCTAGCTCTTTCTTTAGATTCTCTTTTGTCTTTAGATATCTCTTTAAGGAGCCAATCAACGCATAGGCAAGATATCTCATCTTGTTTAGGGAGTAATCCTTAAGATTCTCTTTAATATCCAAGAGAGTCATAGGTCTACTTTCATTTTCATCAATGTTTGTCATCAAGGAAAGGAGTGAATCAGAGACTTGCACCTTTTCTTCTATTACCATGATAGAAATGTCTTCTGTTTACTCAGAATCAGTTGAGTCACCCGATGAGCTATTCCAATAAACTGTAAGCACTTGACTATCAATCTTGTTAGCCTCAGTTCTCCAGTTACACTTTATAGTGACCCTCCACTTCCCTCTTTTCGACAAAGCTCCAGACCTTTCTATTTCTTTGAGAACCCTTTTTGCAATTCCAGCTATTTTACTTTCTTCTGAGGTGTAAGTAGCTTGTGAAGCCTCTAGAACTAGTTTTGTTGGAACCTCCATTTCTCAGGATCCTTCCAAGGTGTTAGCCTTATTATGAAAGACTAACTCTGATACTAAATAAAGGGTTGGGGTGGGTTGCTCCTCGACTCAGTGAACTATTCCCAAATACACTCATGCAACAAGAACTAGGAGATCTACAAAGTAAGAAGGGCAGAAATACAACAAATAAAGGATACATGATTTTTTACGTAAAAACTCCTTGCTTAAAGGAGAAAAATGATGACCTGCCTCCGAGATTTTAAGCTCCACTATATTCAAGCAACTTCTTGAATATAGACTCCAAGGATTATTCTCCTAATCCTTTGTTTCCTAGAAATAACTTTATTATAAGGAAATCCAGGCAGTAACTCTACTACTTCTTACCTCCAGCTAACTCTAACTGAACTTTACAAGATAACTCTAGCTTGATACAATTACCTAACTGTAGGTGATTACAAGAAATTATTGCATCACAACACCTACTACAATTATAAGAGACTGCAGGTAATCTTTTAAGTACAAAATACAGAGAGTCAACTATAACTAAGAAATAAAGATACTACTCGATAAACAACAGATTTCTTGTTATAGTTACAACCTTTGATTCACCACTTCAGAGAAATATTTATATATGATTATATGAAAGTGTTGGATTTATTTTTGAGGAATATGAGCAATATATATTATGGCACAAAAAAATCTAGGATAAATCTCATTGGTTGAGGCAAAAAGGTGGCAGTATCTTTTCACCAACTTTTGTACTATGTGTCAGCCATGGCAGTTTAACTGTGACAGCGACTGGGGAGCCTAACCTATTCCCTGATATGATAATGATTGATCTACAAAAGCTAAAAACAGTCCACAACACGAGAACAAAAAAGCACAAACCTGAGAGCAACAAGAAATAATCTCACGGCAACAACACACAAACACAAGATAGGATAACGAAAATGCGATAATGTAAGAGCTAGGAGTGGATAGCTTGAGTACAGTCAATAAAAGTCTAGAAGGGGAAATCACTCATAGTTTCAGGGTCACTCATCATTTCCTGCACTATCCTTAGCTAGTGTCCCTACAACCAGGATCAGGCAGGAGTAGTGGGGTAGGACTTCGAATTCTAGGTCACAAAATAGTGTGGTCGGGAGGCCCTGTTATCCAACATGTGCAAAGTGTGGTAGGACCCATCCTAGTGAGTATTTGATGGGCAAAGGGGGTTTCTATAATTGTGGCAAGTTGGGCCATAGGATTAAGGAGAGTTCGTATGCTAAACAAGGAAGTAGGGATGTTCATCTTCAGACTCAAACATGAATTTAGTTATTCAGCTGGGCCGCCCAGCTCCTCTACAGGGTGCATCATCTAGTACCAGTGGAGATCAATGCCAGAATTAGTTTTATGATTTACCATCTCATTAGGAAGATGAGAGTTCACCAGATGTTGTCACTGGTATACTTTGTGCCTTTCACCTTGATGTATTTGTGTTATTAGACTCGGGACCGAATCTCTCTTATGTGGCCCCACTTGTTACTATAAATTTTAAGGTAGGCCCTAAAACTCTTCTTAAGCCCTTCTCAGTTTCTACCCCCGTGGGTGATTCAGTTATCTCTAGACGAGTCAATAGCAAGTGTCTTATTATCGTCCTCCATAAAGTCAGACTAGTGAATTTAATAAAGTTAGAGATGGTAGATTTTGATGTCATTTTGGGAATGGGTTAGCTCTATTCATGCTATTCATCTATAGATTGTTACGCCCATGTGGTGAAGTTTCAATTTTCTAATGAGACAGTTTTTGAGTGGGAGGGTAGTTTTGTGTCTCCCAAAGGTTATTTTCATATCTTATCTTAAGGATAAGAAGTTAATATCAAAAGGGTGTCTTTACCATTTAGTTCGAGTCAAAGATATTAAGTCTGAAGCCCCAATATTTCGATTAGTCTAGGTAGTCAATGAGTTTCTGGAGGTTTTTTCTGAAGATCTGCCAGGGATACATCCAGATAGAGAAATAGACTTTGGTACTAATCTTCTTCCTAATACTCAGCCCAACCTAATTCCTCTATATCGCATGGCTCCAGCCTAACTTAAAGAGTTAAAGGGGCAGCATAGAGATCTCTTAGATAAGGGTTTTATCATGCCCAGGGTTTCCCCTTGGGGCGCTCTAGTTCCATTCGTGCTAAGAAGGATGGCACTTTTAAAATGTGTATAGACTATAGACAGCTAAACAATGTTACCATTAATAACAAGTACCCCATTCCTAGAATCGATGACCTGTTTGATCAGCTTCTATATGCCCGGTGGTTTTCTAAGACTGAACTTTGGTCAGGTACCACTAGTTGAAAGTCAAGGAGCACGATATTCTGATAATGACTTTTTGAACAAGGTACAATCATTTTAAGTTCATGGTTATGTCATTTGGACTAACAAATGCCCCTGTAACCTTTATGTACTTGATAAACAGGGTCTTTAAGTAGTACTTAGATATGTTCATCATTGTCTTCATAGATAACATACTGGTATATTCTTAGAGTGGGGAGGAGCATGAGGATCATTTGAGGATAGTATTGCAAACCCTTAAGGATCATCAATTATATGCAAAATTTAGTAGGTTTGAATTTTGGTTGGAGTCTATTACCTTTTTGGGGCACGTCATTTCAGGGGCTAGTATTCATTTGGACCCTCAGAAGTCTAATGCAGTGGAGCACTGGCTTAGACCCATCACTCCATCCAACATCAGGAGCTTTTTGGGTTTGGTTGGGTACTATAAAAGATTTGTTGAAGGGTTTTCCTCCATAGCCACACCATTAACTAAACTGACGCAAAAGAAAGTGAAGTTTATATGGTCGGATAAATATGAGAAGAGTTTGCAATAATTGAAGGATAGATTGACTTTGGCACTAGTGTTAGCCCTGCCAAATGGGTTTAGATGGATTCATGGTGTTTTGTGATTCTTTTAGAGTTGGGTTAGGTTGTGCGTTGATGCAAAAATGGGAGAGTAAAAGCTTATGCATCCAGGAAACTTAAGATTCACAAAAAGAACTACCCAACTTCCGATTTAAAGTTAGCTGCAGTAGTGGTTGCTCTGAAGATTTGGAGGCACTACCTTTATGGTGTGCATGCTGATTTTTTCACTGACCACAAAAGTCTTCAGTATGTATTTTCTGAAAGTGAGCTAAATCTTCATCAAATAAGGTGGTTGGAGTTATTGAAAAATTATGACAAGAATGTTCTTTATCGTTCGGGTGAGGCTAACGTGGTGACAGGGAGACCGAGTAGGCTGTCTATGGGTAGTATGTTTCATGTGAAAGAGAAAGAACGGGAGTTGGCCAAAAAATTGCATAGATTGGCCCATTTGGGAGTATGTTTTCTCGACATGGATAATGGGGGAGTTGTGATTCAGAATGGTTCGAAATCATCCCTGCTAGTGGAAGCAAAAGAGAAGTAGCGTAATGATCCCATACTTAGCCAAATATTGGAAGTAGTCCAACAGCAGAAGGTCGAGGTTTTCTCCCAATGGGGAGACCATGTAATTCGCTATCATGGTACGCTTTGTGTTCCTAATGTAGATGGGTTGAGGGAAGGATATTAGATGAGTCTCATGGTTTGAAGTATTCTATACTTCAATGGACAGTGGAAAATAGACTTTACCCGAAGCAAAATATTTACACATTTCATATGGTTAAAGGTACTTCTATACTCTCACATCTTGATGATTTTGACTCTATTCTTATGGATTTGAGTAACATAAACATTAAAGTTAATAATGAAGATCACATCATCTTATTCCTTATTTCCTTACCGCAATCATTTAAGCATATTAGAGATATTATGCTTTATGGAAAAGATGATATCTCTTACAGAGAAATCAAATGTATCTTTAAAATAAAGGAACAAATAGATAGAGATATTACTGGGGAAAGTAGCATAACCCATGTGAAAGGATTATCTGTAAAGGTAGATCTAATAAGAAAGAATCAAATAGTGAGAGGTCTAAATCAAGGTCAAAGTCTAAATATAGAAATGTAGTGTGAAAATACTGTCATAAGAATGGTCATATTATTTCTGAATGTTATAAGTTGAAAAACAAAAAAAAAGCATAAGGAAAACAAAACTGAGCACTAAAATGCTAAACCCATCGAAGCAAGTATAGCTGTTGATGAGTTTGAGGGAATAATATTTTTAGCAACTAATAGTAGTTTTAAATCTATGATGAGTGGATTATTTATTTGGGTTGTTCTTATCATATGTGTCCTAGTAGGGATTGGTTTACTATATTCGAATTTGTTGGAGGTGGAGTTGTCTTTATGGGAAACAATACTCCTTGCAAAGTTTTGGGTAAAGGTATAGTCCAAATTAGAATGCACGATAGTGTGGTGAGAACTCTCACCGATGTTAGATATGTTCCTAACTTGAAGAAAAATCTCATTTCATTGGGGGCTCTAAAATCTCTTGGGTGCAAATACACAGGTGAAGGTGGAGTTTTGAAAGTCTCTCTAGGTGCTCTTATGATCATGACAGCACACAGATCAATTACATTGTACACTTTATTGGAATATATGTTACAGGTGCTGCTGCAGTTTCCACTTCAAATCAACTGGATCTTAACATCACCAAATTATGGCATATGCAATTGGGGTATATGAGTGAGAAAGGTCTTTCCATCCTCAGCAGAAGAGGTCTCCTGTGTGGATAAATTATCAAAAAAATGGAGTTCTGCGAACACTGTGTATTTGGAAAACAGAAAAGAGTCAGCTTCAAATATCTAGCAGTTCATCGAACAAAATGTACTTTAGACTACATTCATTCAGATCTTTGGGGTCCTTCCCTAAGCCCATCAAATGGTGGTGACAGGTATATGTTAACTTTAACTGATGATTATTCAAGGAAGGTTTGGATTTATTTCTTGAAAAATAAAAGTGATTTTTATTTACTTTCAAACAATGTATGTTTTGATTGAGAAGAAGACAAGAAAAAAGGTCAAGCAGCTTTGAACAGATAACGGCTTGGAATTTTGCAATAACGAGTTCAATGAATTTTGCAAAAATGAAGGAATTGGTTGACATCGCACTGTAAGGATTAGATCTCAGCAAAACAGTATTACAGAAAGGGTGAACATGGCTCTTTTAAAAAGAGCCCATTGCATGATTTTAAATGCCGGGTTGACAAATGCTTTTTGGGCAGAAGCTATCTCTACAGCTTGTTATATTGTCAATCGTGCTCCTTATAAACTTTTGAACTTCAAGACTCTGGAGAAAATATGGTCAGGTACACCTTCTAATTATTTTGACTTAAAAATTTTTGTTTTTCTGCTTACATGAATGTAAATGATGGAAAATTAGAGCCAAGAGCTAAAAAGTGTATTTTCCTTGGATATACATCCAGGATGAAAGGATATAGATTTTGGTGCCTTAATCCTAAGTCACCAAAATTTATAATTAGCAGAGATGTAACCTTTGATGAATCCTCTATGATACATTCCAGAAAAGAGTCTTCTAGCTCTTATACCAAGAATGAAGAGCATGATATGTATGAACAAGTGGAGGTTGAGCTGGGCATACCTTCTAAGCCAATCTCATCAACTGTGGAAACAAAATACAGTTGAAACTCTAGAATTTGATCTAGAAGTTGTGGCTCCTAAAGTTTAACCAAATGAGTATCCCGTAGTAACACATAGACCAAGAAGACAAATTCACAAACCAGAAAGATATGGAGATTATGTTGCATTTTCTTTCTCAGTTGCACAGGAAATTGAAGAAATTAGAGAACCATCAAATTATTCAGTAGCAGTTTCTGGTGATGATTAAGCCAAATGGTTGATTGTAATAAATGAAGAAATTGAATCTCTCCATAAGAATGGTACTTGGTCTTTTGTGAAGCCGTCATCAGCAAACAATATCATTGGTTGAAAATGGGTCTTAAAAATGTATATTATAGGGATTGAAGATGCAATGTATGAGGCACAATTAGCTGCAAAGGGTTATAGTCAGGTACAAGGAGTTGATTTTAATGATATATTCTCACTTGTTGTTAAACATAGCTCTATTCGTGTCTTTCTTACCTTAGTTTTCATGTATGATTTGGAATTAGAACAGCTTGATATTAATACAACTTTCTTACATAGAAAATTTTAGGAACAAATACACATGCATCAACTTGAAGGATTTGACATTGAAGAAAAGGAAGATCATGTTTGCTTGTTAAAGAAATCCTTATACGAATTAAAACAGTCTCCAAGACAATGGTACAAGAGGTTTGATTCCTTTATTTGGATCATGGTTATTCAAGGAGTACATATGATAGTTGTGTTTATTTTTGAAAGTTAAATAATGGTTTATTTGTGTCATGACCCAAATTGGGGCCACAGGCATCCCAAACCATGAAGGCCCGAGAGCCCTTCTAACTTGCAATCACATACACCATTCATATACAAAGAGGAAATGCGAAAATACATAACAATGGAATCATGGTCAACTTTTATTTCAAACTACTCAATACTGAAATGAGTTCATAAACACCAACAACATCTAACACTAGTCTGCAAAATCTCTACTAACTGAAAATAACCACTGTCT